>NC_137234.1:23433850-23526350 GCF_949987685.1 Ammodytes marinus | reverse complement strand
GGAATGATTAGATAAGAAATTCAGTCAATCTGGTGACTGATTCATATTATACTGTACAGTATATAAAACACCTGTATAAGGAATAGTGAATATTTCATTTTAGCACTGCTAGTTTATAGCTTTATTGCCTGTACTCACAGCCCAATCTTCGTTCTATAGTCAATTTAAATTTTTATATTTGACTTTTTAAAGGAATGGTTCAACATTTTCGTAAATACAATTTCTTCTTGAGAATTAGATGAGATCTTAGAAGATCTTATGTCTAAACATTAATCACACCTAGAAGCCAGTTAGTCTAGCAAGAAATACTTAAATTTACCAAATGAATGTTGTATATATTAAACACATACGCTATAATATGTTAAATGGTGAATTTAAGAGGTGGTTTCTATTGCCTTCAGACAAAATGACTTTCATTTTAAATGAATATCTTGCTAGATTGGTTGTGAAATGATAACATACATATTATTTTAATGACAGTACTCTGATTTTAATCTGTTTAACTTAACATTCCTTCTTTTATCTGATGTCCTCGGAGTTCAAATTTGTGGTCAAGGATATCTTCTAAATTCTCCATGAAAAAATTTAATGATTTAAAATCCAATGGACGGATCATTTAGAGGGGAAACTGAATTGAACAAATGAGTTCGATAACAATTAGGCCGCCGTTTCCACTTCCCACTCTGCCAAATGCGCTCTGATCCATTTGCTCAAAAATGCAAATTGACAGCACAATTGTTCAGACCTAAAGATTGACTAGATAAAGCCCTCCATTTAAAGATAAACGGATCATATTGTACATCCCTAAGTCAGATAGCATCATAACTCATAGTGGAAAATCATCTTGATGACACAAATGACAATGATGACCAACCAATGAGCTGTAGGCACAAAGAGATGAGACACACATAACAGGTGAGAGGTGACGTCACTACCTGCACCACAGGCACATGTCCGTGTAACACAGCGAACGTGAGGGGCGTCGCCTGCCGCGTTTCGGGAAAGACTGAGGTGTGCTTGTGCACTGAGTTTGGCACCTGGGGAAGGGACACAGGTAGGTGGGTAAAGTGGGGGTGGGGGGAGAGAGATACGAAGCCATTAAAACTACTGCAAAGCCTATACGGTGCACAAGGCAAGCAGCTGCGAGGAGGATAGAGATGGTGGGGACAGGAAGCTCTACAGGAGAAACTAATAAGAGTAATTAACAAGGAACCCTGGGGCTGCACAGGACAGCCTGTCACTGGGGTTGACTTCTAATGAACACACTGGATTGATCTAGTCTAGTTAGGCCCTGTCCTAATGGTTTCACTCCTGATCCTTCCACCACTCCGCTGTGGGTTTTTCTGACAGGCTCTGACCTGACCACTCAATGGACCATCTCTTCTAAGGCTAAAAATAAAAAAAAACTATGAGCCGAATGAAAACGTGACATGCAGGAGACGCGGTCAAATGAACAAAGCACAAAAGCACATCTCTTACTTATGCTGCTTAAGGAACAAGGGGGCATTAATGTTTTTGGATAACTGAAACTACAGCGGGTATTCAATGTTTATCGTATAGTTTTTAAAAAATGTCAGGGTTTTCCTCTGTAACAACTGTTTATGAGAGGTGTTGTCACATGGTCACCAGAGCAAATGATTCCTTTTCTATGTACTTTATCCATTATTATAAGGGACAGCACCTACACTATAGTCAATGCAAAGTATATAATATACTATTGTCGATAAAATGGGCTCATTTAACATGTTAATTCCCCTATGAGTAAATACCCTTGCTCCAAATGTGGTTAACAAATCCCTCATTATTGTGAGATGTGCAACCCCTTTCTTTACCCATATATTTGATATATATTATATCCCTGAGTTTTGAGAGATATTCCCAAAGCCCCTTTAGGAACAGTATTTTTCCTTAGTACCACTAGCTATATTGGTAGTATATGATCACTACACTGGAACATCCATCACACCATAATAACTTTATAGGTTTTCTGTAGAATACAAGTGTTGTTAGCACTGTTTTCCCCAAACATCTGGTTTGTTTTCCAGTACTGCACCCCATACGTTATCAGTATAGTAGAGACAGTAGAGAGTCATTTGCTGGTACCTGATTCATATGACATTATCACACTAGTAATGAAGAAAATATAGTATAAAGAGTACCAATGATTCTTAACTTAAACTACTATTGCTAAACCGAATGAATCTGAGAATAGGTCTTTATATTTTAATTGACGGTGCTTTGCGCTTTGGCCAGGGGTCATGAATGTAGTGGACAAATCAACTCTGACACAATGGCTGATGATGGGATATGTTGTTGTTGAGGTGACTAACGCAAAAGACCAGGATCATTGAGGCTGTAGCTGAAGCATCTCCTTCTGTAGGCGGCAGACAGTCAAAGGATGACATCTCCGCTTCTCTGCAGAACATGTGAGGAATTGGGTTTGCTACAAGTCAATAGATCTTTATCGCTTTTTTTCCTGGACAGCGGGAAACAAATGACTCTGCAACAAACCTCCGCGTCAGGTTTCAGGCTCTAAATACTCAAATGTAAGCAGGTTTCATTGCACATATAATTTCAGTCTGTTTGTAACTGAATACATCCTCACTAATGTGTCAGTGCCTCATGATCTTCTGCTCTTATATATTTAGCACCAGGATGAATGGGGAAGGACATAGAAGGGGAGATGAGGGACAACATGCTTGGTTTTCTCCAATTCAATACCACACATAGTTTTCATAATTACATGCAATTGATTACAAACATTGTCAATGTACTTTAGGACAATAATTATGACCGTTGGCTCCCACTAAAATGATATTCCATAAATATTTATCCGATATGGGCGACTTGCACTCTGCTCTTTTTTTTACATAATTTTAATCCTTCCTTCATTCGACTTTGATCTAACCAAAGTCAAAAAACCAGCAGAGCAGTAAAAAGCTGCAGCACTGACCTCGCTGTTTATATCGGCTCCCGCATCCAGCAGCATCTGTACCATAGCCTCGTCTCCGCGGACACAGGCGTACATCAGTGGAGTCATCCCCTGAACAAACACAGGTAAAGGAGAACAAGATCACATCCTTTTAGAAGTTAAACATACAGGCCCCTTTTGTTAAAACACTAAATGGCAATCGTCACATTTTTATGAAACACAACATTTGTTCATCATTTTCAGGTAGATTTTACAATGGACATGTCCACATTTGACATTGGGCCACGTGCACAACAATTTAACCAGAGTAACGGAAACTGAAGTTTAATGAGATTAATATTCCTCTATCGATCGTTTTAAAGTATACCAAATGAATCAATATCTCTTCTGGGCCATAAGGGATATCCACAGATCTCTTTTGACATAAAACTACATTACTAGACTCTGAATTAGAACATTTCTGATGGGATCAGTCCCAAATCTACGTAAATGTTGATTTTCCGATGGAATATTGCAGTATTCCTCTGATGATTTACTGTAGCGGAGGTGGAAGCTTTGATATAATGCAGAGCACCTTGGCATGAAAGCAACAGGAAAAATCATAAGTCAGAATAAGCAAGCAAGAATTTAGTATTCATGACTGCATGTCCTCTTACAAGTCTGCAAGGCGCTCAAAGGTGAAGGAGCCACAGTTTACCAAGCAAACAATATCTTCTGTTCCACAGGCTGTGTAGCGTGTGTGTGAGAGTGTAAATGTGCATGCATATGTATTATTATTTAATGATTGGACCGCATCTCTAACCTGCTCACTCATGCTGTTGATACCATCAGGCCCCAGCAGGCTAACAGCCTGCTTCACCAGGTCTGTGCGTCCACAGCTGAGCATACGGAAGCCCAGGTCCTGCAGGAACTTTGCTTCAGTGGAGGCAGCATCCAGTTTCCTTGAGGCACAGAAGCAGTCATCCGTTCTGAAGGGCAAAGCAGCACACAAAGTGATTCATGGTGTGAGCAGCTCAATGTTTTGACTCTTTTTTGCAATGCGCCATATTTTCCCTAAACACTTGACAAGGTGTACGTTTGTTTAACACTACTAGGAGGACGAGTGTCTGGGTAAAAAATATGTTCCTTCTCCTATATTACTGATAAGCGAATTTGTGTGCGAGTTGACATGTGTGACAGTTGCTCTCTTTCATGCGCAGATGAAGAGGCTGTGTGCACACATGCTCTGCTGCAGGCCCAAAGGCCAGTGCACTGCTTACAGCCGTACCGTAGCTGACGGGGCTCACAGTCCACTCCGGGCAGCAGCAGTCTGGCCGCCTGCCGGACGTCATCGCTGTCCACAGAGAAGCTGCGTCTGTGTTCGGTGTGGACCACAGCCACACGCACCCACTCCATCAGAGGAGGCAGCACCATGAACGGCCTGTAGGGGGAAACAGAGTCACATGTTCAGCCCACTAGAGATTCACTATACTGAACTTACTGAAGTCAGGTCCTTGCAGTAGTTCCCAGGGGGCAGGGACTTGAAAGGAAAATCCACCTCATGGAGAATTTGCATATGTTATTTTTATGAGCTCTGGTCCGGTGTAGCGGATGTTGAGAACAAGATGTATCCACGCCTAGAAGTTGACTTCAAAGAAGCCAAACCAGAAGGTCACATAAAGAGACACTTGTGAGAAAATGTGAGAATGAAGAAAATCTAAACTGATCGAAATCTAATAGGCATAGCTTATTTTACACACTTTAGATAATAGCAATATTGTAAAAAGATTCATTCATTCATTTGTATGCCATGTCTACTATGAAGACTTGTTTCCACTATGTTTTGATTCTCTTCACAATTGACTATTTTAGAGGCCTAAGGATTGACAGAATTGTGTTTTAATACTGTACAGCTGCTATATGCTCAGCTGGTTACACTGAAGAAGCCAATATCTATAATGCTTAGCATATGTGCTATAGAACCCCACTTTATGCATTGCAAAAAACATTTGTGTTATGCATAATAATAGTATACTGTATATGTTTTAAAATCCACTGTGATGTATCATCCTAATGCATTACAGGGTCAATCAAGTTGTTGCTCTGCTTCTAATGTTACTGTAGCCTGGCATTTCCAGACCTGCCACTAGGCGCTGGCAAATAAAATGTTCTGCGCCTGTTGGAATACACAACATTGAAGCTCATTAAATATGTCATGAGATCCTGAGCTACCAATGAAATTGTTCTATCTGATATGGGCAGGCCAAAGCCCTTTGAATGGTGCTCTGGGGCGGACGTAACCGGATGGCGACAATGACGTGCATGCGCCGTCGAAGCCGTGATAGTAAACATCAAAGATGGCTGCGGATATGTTGTGTGAGTTTGAGACGGCTTTGGCCTCGATGTTTTACGATTTGGAAGACGGCATTCAAATCTTTCATTAGCAAGTAAGTGGAATGTTCAGTTTTGCCGACCGACCACGGCAAAAGTTTAATTTAGCAGTTAAAGCGCTGTTCGCTTTACGTCACATTGTGCATCGCTCTGATTGGTTGTAGTGCTACTGCTATCCAATTGCGTGCAGTGGCATTTGAAATGCACGAGTAGGAGCTGCCCCCTGAGTTGGAAATTACTATTGATCGTGGCCAGACCCTATATCGTTCAAGATATCAGGGTCTAGATTTCCAGGCTAATCCAGGCTCTCTTTCAGAATCCTAGATGGAGAGTGTAGTTCTTGCATGCAAACTTACAGAATGCATGAGTCACTATCTGCTTAGAGTGAGTGAACTAATGGTTTAATGCTATTTCACAAACCTACTGTGCTGCAGAGCCGGAGCTCACAGTGAACAGCTTGAAAGAACAAAGAGGGAAGGCAGAAACAGCAGTCACACGGAGAGAAAGCTCCCACAGAATGCATGCTACCTGGATGTAAATATGCAAAGAGCACAACATTTAAATAACATCTCTTCCTGGCTTCCTGTCTACCTCTCTCGTACACTCATCCTGCGTCAGTGTTTACTGCAGCCACAGTCAATCCATATGCATGCAGCTACATATGCGTGATATCACATTCTGACCTTCGTTACAGTACTGACAGCGTGTTATGGATCTAAACCATGGATCTAAACGGGCACTTTCTTCACTTAAGCAAAACAATGAGCTGTCGTGAATACATTACCGCATAATAACACAATAACGCTCTCCGTACTATACAGAAAGCCCTGTCTTAATCAAAAGACATTGTTATGATGAGACAAGACGTGCCTTAAGACTAATTAAAGATATGGGCTTTAAAGGAAGTCTTTCCTATTTGTCAAAACGTGTCCAATCTGACAATTACAGGATTTTTTTTTCATCTTTCTTTAATCACATGAACAGTATTCAGATCATAGCATTGACAATCTGTTTTATTTCAGAAGAATTAAAAATGTTTGACACAGTTTGTTTGAATGCTGCTGAGGAAACCAGCGAACCGTGTGTTTTGTGCGAGCTGTCACTTCACACTATCCACGCTGTGCATACTTGCCGAAAATGGTCTAGTCCTCCGGGATTCACTGTTCAATACAGCACTTGACAAAAGGACGTCTTGATGCCTTGACTGTCCTTGACACACGCTCGGCCCACATCCGTCACTCGCTGTTAATTTGTCACTCATCAACGCTACAATAGTTTGATCTGCTAAGAAATGCTTTGCTTTACTCACTTCAAAAGCCGCCTGACCTATAGCCACGTGGCGTTTTTTTTCTTCCACAGACTTCATTAAAGCAGCACGTAACACCTAATCAGGAGGCAAAGAATGTAAAATGGCCACAAGTACATTCCCCCGATGGAAACACTAGTTCACAAGAAGTTCAAGGTCTTGCTGTTGCCATGCAAACCCTCTTTCAAGAATTGTAATGTCAAACGGAGACATTCCTGATGTGAATTTGCTGCAAACTCAGGGGTTTCCCAAATTTTCGGTCTCTGGTAATGTGCTTAAATAGTTTTTTTTACATTTTTTTTTTACAAATTGTGATTAGAGCTAAAGCAGACGTATGCTGGACACCTGGGACCTACATTAGCAGATAACTTGCTCCAATGCAGGCGATTAAGTCTGGAGCCCCGGAGGAGGACTGTACAGGCTCAACTGATAGCACTGGTTCCCAACTAATGCCTCAAGCTGGCAGGGGTTTCCACACAATTGTAAGGAAATACTGAGCAGGTCCAGGTACAAATGCTGCAGTGGAATATGACTAGCAGAAAAATAAAAGAGTAGAAACAGGCAAAGATTGACTGTTCTCTACTTTCCGGACTTGTGGGAAAACCATGGAGTATCCAAAAACTACAGGATGAAGGATAAAAGGGAATCAACGCCATGGAAATATTGCCTAACGCTTATGTCATTCACGTATAAGTCACCCAACTCAATTATAAATACTGACTGAGCATGTGTCTAGTGCACGCCTGCTTCAAATCTCCCCTTTCCTGCCGCTGCTCAGGTCACCCAGAGGGCTCAGTCAAGTGGCCAATAAGTTGACAATTCATTTATATGAAACTGTACTTTCCTTCTTGGAGGAAAAAACATCTGGTGTGCCATTTCAGGGGTGGGCACATACAGAGTCAGAAGCATAATAAAAGTCTGCTGAGGTATACAGTTACAGCGGAATGATCTTTGCAGTTCTCTGCAGATGAAACATAACTGCAGGACAGTGTCTATAAAGTGATACGCTGAGGTGAACAGGAGGACATGTGCAGGGAATTATGGGTAACTAAAGGGGGTTCCACTTATTCTCATGGCCTTCTTTTATTATCGTCCCAGTAAACATTCAAAGGTGATATATTCTTTACTGTCACACGGTTATGAAATGAAGCAAAGGGGTCTGATGGATTAATCAATACCAGATCATTCTATTACTTTGCCTTGTTGTGGTATTAAAATAATATCTCACTGTATAAAAACACAAACCATTTTTCAAGGCTCGGATATAAAGGAAGGTGCGAGTAAAGCTCTAGAAACCGCAACAGACAACTGTCTTTCTCCATAATAAAGAAATTGTTTCCACATGCTGTACTGAATATTAACTTAACTTTATTAGATTTTCCTCTAACCTCTCTTCACTAGCTAGCTTGCCTCTTGTTAAAAATTTGATTTTGTTCATTTTTTTCAATTACAGGCTGTAGGCTAGGCCACAAACCCATTGATGTCCATCTTCTCAGTTCCTGATGGAGGTAGATTAAAGCCATAATGAGTGCTCTTAGTTTCATAATGGCACCAGTTCATAATACATTTTGTTGTAGTCCACAAGGATCCTAATCCTGCAATTAAGGATTTTTCTTAAGGGCACTTAGGGGCTGCCGAAACTGCTGTAAACACACAAAAAAATTAATTTAACTTATAAATCGAGAGATCAATTGAGGGGTGACCTTCATTTGCAATGATGTCGAGACATATTTATAACCATTTGAGTTGATATGCTGAGCCTGTTCATACAAGAAACAGCAACATAAACATTCATTTTTGAGCCGTGTTTGTGTCCACCTGATGAATATCAAATGCAAAAGGCAAAACAATAGACTGGAAGATGCTTATAAGCTGATGGGAGCTGCATATTCAGGTAATAATTATCTGCGGGTGCATCATTACAAACAACCCTTTTCACTTACAAGCAGTCATGTGATCATACTAAGATTTTTAATGAAGCTGCTTTCATGTGTAGATGTGTAGTTTTCATGTAAGATTATATAAGACAATCTTTCCAATTACTATGGTGGTGGCATAACATTCTTTTTGTCAACATTTAAGAATGGGTTTGGTCCATTTTTTGTTTATAGCCCTTGAATGTCATTGTCCGAAAGATCATATCTAAGGGTGTGAAGACTGGCAGTATTCTACAGTATATGTTTCTTTTAGTTAATCATAAATGACCAAAACTCATCTTTTACCACATTTACACATTTCTAAACATATCAATCCTTTCAAAAAAGGCTCAGTAACTGCTATAGTTAGTAGTACATTTGTTGGGGACTACTTTCAGCCATGGATTAATACACATTTGGCACACTATTCAGCAGTGTGTATGTTGGATTTACTTGAAAAAAATACATTGCCCAAGTCATCACACAGTGAAACACTGTGGATCATGTATGTCTTTTTAATGGGCTTTGGCACAGAGGAATACTTGTTAGCAGATCAGTTTATTGTTGCTTTTGTGTTTTGGCATTTCAACAAAGAGGAACATTGATGAGTATGACCAGCCCTGTACTGTAAGGACAGCAGAGGTTCAGGACAACTTTGTCAAGTTTAACTTTGTCTTCTAATGGTCTGTGTTGTTTAGCTTCAGTGTTTGAATATTCTTTATCTCACCTCTCTGTTTGTAAGGTAACTTTGGAGGGCTCAATGTTGGGATTCTCCCACTCCATTTGAGGGCAGTGCATGAAGTAACACAGAGTGTAGATGGCCTCGGGCGCCCAGTGAATCATACTGCTCTTCTGGTGGATCGGCGTCCCGTTGTTTTGGTTCTTCATATACAGCGGCTGTAGATGGTGCATGGCCCGAGTCACCAGGTCACCTGCACTCACACACACACACAAAGGGAAACACAAAAGGAACATGAGTAGCGAGAAAGGTATAAGTGAGGGAGAAAATACAGGAATATTTTAAGCACACAGCCTTTAAAAAGGCGTCAGAGAATCATCTTTATTCCTTGCAGCCCCCTTTAGATCTCACAGAAGGAGGGCATGGAGAATAAGCATGCTCAGGACTGCACTGTGTGCATAGACTGAATATGTATGGATAAACATTAGTTACTCCAAGCTATTTCCTCTGCATAATTTGTTAGTACTTTAAGGTCATCTAGTTGGGCTCTAAAAATAAAAGCTTGGGAGGACTGCTAATAAAAATTGGAATAATCTTTAGGCTGGGTTTATGAGGAACTAAACAGTTCTGAATAAAGCATTTGTTAGCCCCGCTTTTTTTTACACTTGAGGGCAAAAACAGATGAAGTAAATTAAAAAATGGAAAGATGAGTTAGATATTTCCTTCACAGCCGGATGTCACAGATAGTCCACCATCTGCTTGAAGAAAACATTAGGACTGTGGCATCTAGACAGAGTATGCTTACTTGGAAAACATCCCTGTATTATTACAGCATGGACAAGAATTGCCCATTTCACTCAATGCTGTCAGATATGTTGTCGCTTCTCCTTCCTGTGCGAGCCACTGCTCTGCGAGAAAAAGTAATGAAATTCTGAAGCTGGGTCGATGTACTCTGGTCAATTTGATACTATTCAAAGAACAATAATAAATAAGAAGTAATGGAACACAATGGCACTTGGTTCCCCGTGTCTGAATGAACTGTGCTGTGTGTATATGTGTGTGCCTATACAATACAGAGCGGGAACAAACAGTCATTCCTATGGACAAAGGGGTTGGTTTAGCATCAAAATTGAGCTATTAAGCACTTGCCAAGATTCCATTAAGGCTGGACAATGCGAGAGGGGCGAGTGGGGGAAAAAGATGCCTCAATGAGGGAAGAGCATTCATGCAACAAAAAAAAACAGCCAATCTCTTAACTGTCCTTTGGGAGCAGTGCGCTGATAGAGAAATATGCTGGACGACATCTCCTGTCGCAATGAGCAGGACATGTTACCACAGGAATGACCACCTCGGGTTCAAACTTTAAGTTGAGGCCCTGCAGTCGCTACCTGTTACTCCCCTTGCATCTCTATCTCTCTCTTACAATTGTACAGACAGGAATACAGATGAGCTTGTAACGTTGCCCCCTAAATCTTGGTAAGGTGAGCCGAGGTGGTCAACAAACAGACAGTTCTCATGCCTTATTTATGCCGGCCTCTGTGACATTTCCTATACGCTAGCACAGGAGGTCTGGCAGCACCGAGGTGGGAAGATTATTACTAACACTGAAAGAGTGCAGCAGCAGTGAAGTAGCAGCAGCTTAACACTTTAACACGTGAGATTACTGCCGCGTGTTCTGCAGATGTACGCAGAAATAATGCTGAGAAAAGGATTAACTAATTATATTCTCGTCCTTCATTTCGGGCCCGAAAAAAAGGAGGGATGGACAGAAGTACAGCAGTTTAATAAGCTAAAAGGTCAATATCCTTTTCATTATAGGATTCAAGCCTTTAATCGATAACCCATCCCGAGTAATTCCCTCTGTGCTAACGAGAAGAGGAGAGGAGGAGGGCACGCTGCGCAGCACATCCTGCTCCTCAGGTATCTCAGTGATTCACTTAAAGCAGTGTGCGGAAATGCTTTCCCTTTTTTTTCAAGTGTTCAAATCCCCCTTTAGAAAAGCAAAGAATCACACAAATATGCCCATTTGCACAGTATAATGGTTTTGCCTTGATTTACGGGGGACTTTATGAGAGTTGGCACCTTTAAGGTCAGTCACCGACAATGCAGCACCACCATAACAACCAAACTGCTCATTACTTCAGGGAGTGTGAAGGCTGTTGTTTAATGTTTAATGGTATGAGAAAGAATAATGCTCTTTGGAAATGAAAAAAAAAAAAAAGTAGGCTACTTTCTTTTCTGGAGCGATTACACCTAAGGCTCTTATAGATAAATAAATACAAAGTAACTAGCTTTCCTTTGAGTATTGCTGAATGGGGTCTGTGCTGCACTGAGCAGCTGCGGCCATCCTCACAGTTTCAATTATGTTGCTCCTATGTGGCCGTGATTACAGTTAACGGTCGCCCTCGGCCATCCTGAGTCAAGCTATCCTTTCTGCTATTAATGTCTTCCATTGAAAAAAAAAAACACCCAAAGCATTAGGCCACCATCTACCACGCATTTGAGTTAACATGGAGGGCACAATCACTACATCTTTATGGAGCTGTTCCACCTAAATGTAGTGTAGTTGAAGTACCAGCTTAACAAACAAAATGACTGAACTCACACTCTGTTCAAAACATAATTCAAGTTATTTCATGGGTGTATATTTCACTCCTTGCAAGAATACTGTTAAGGACACAAAAGGACACTATTGTTGAATCAAAGCAAAATAATTAAATAGACACTTTAGAATTGTACTGATCTATTATAAGTATTGCTTTTGTTATATCAAACCCTTGAAACTTGCTGAATTTTAAGTGTTTTAACGCAGTTCATTCAATTTGACTTCAGTTTTTAATGACACACAAAGCACTAAATTCATTAAATTGCTATTTCCCATTCCATTATACGAATGTCATGGGGTACACAGATATTCTGTGGTATTAAATATAAGCACTATCTTATTTCTGAAGGCACTGGCAGCCATTATCAGCATATTTGTTAGTTCTTGGCTGAAAGAAACGTTTCCAGGAGAGCAATGCTGATTGTTTCGAACGAGAAAAAGCACAAGATAAACATTTTAGGAAACTGCTAAGACCAGATCCAGACACCCCTTTTCTTTGCTATATGGTAAAATGTGTGTTTACAGCTCTGTGCCCAATGACGATGAGTAATGCTGTTCAAGAGTGTTTTTTAATCAGCATAAATAACTAATATTGTATGACAAAGTACCCACCTGGGGAATTTACGGCTAAACATGAATTATTAATGCCAACATTATTATTTCAATGCTAAATATAGTTGTAGATAATACGATTTGGTAACAAGTTAAAAGGCGAAGTGAACAAAAGGGACAGAAGATGGTTAGCTGTTTCCAGTCTTTATGTTGAGCTAATCTTACCGTCTCCTTCATATTTAGCTATACAGACCTGAGATTGATAAAGATTCTCTCACCTCCAAATCTGTTCATTTAGAGTAATTTAATGGGAAGAAGGTGCATGACACTGCTGGCGGTTTTGTGATTAGAGGCCAACGGACATATCAAACTACGCGGAGAGGTCACTGCCATTTGACCTTGTTTCACTTTGTGGTCGTGTTATTTTTACAGCCGTATAGATTTACCTATTTATGGAGAAAGCCTTAATTTTCTATGCTCCACCAATCGGCACCTACAGGTATTGATTTGGTGTAATATAATACATACAGAGTTTGACAAACTACTGTGTCCAGCATGAGTAAGAATGACACACCGTGCGTCCTAGTCATTTCAGACCGTCCTATCAAATATGCTAATTTGGCATTCTGGCAGAAGGGAATATACAAAGAGATAAATCAGTGGCAAAGCCCTTAGTTACATTGAGTCTAAATGCCACTGTGAAAAGCTGTCCATGCACAGGAAGCACATTTTACTGAGCTGGAGCAGCCAGTGTTTTTCTTCAATGAAATGTATTTCTAAAAATTGTACTCAAAATCTGTCCTTCTCTTTTACCTTCCCATCTTCTATCATTTTCTGCATCCCTTATTACTCTCTCTTTTTTTAAAACAATGTGACAGCCTGAAAAGCTTTTCTTAAATATATTAAAACAAATAATCCAGCTCCTGCCTTGTGTGTATACTTGCAAATCCTATATAGTTATTTACAGAATTCCTCTCCAAGGGCTGATAACATTTCCACGGGGCCTCAGCTCTGTTAATATCCACCGGCCACTCTGTTGTCTCAGAGTGTGTTTGCAGTGTCAACAGAACAGAATGAGTCCTTGCTTGACCTCATCAATACAACATGGACAGAGCACTGGCCTTTTGCCTCAGCGATGGATGCACCCCCCCACCCCTCCTGCGAAAAAACACGCGGTGAGGAGAATGGGCTCGCAGTTTGCTCTGATGATAAATGTTTACACTAGATATACTGAAAATATTTTTCCAGCCTTGTCTTGACGCACAGATGCCAAAACAACAGAAACAGACCCCTGACACATTGTTTGGCTTGAGGAATTTAACTTTTATATTGTCTTGCACATAGAACTGGTGATCTTGTTCTGTCAGAGTATTCCCTGCAGCACTCAGATGTGTTTTTTTTTTTTTTGCAATGAGCTACGCACAACCAAGAAATGAAGCTGATCTCAATGCATCTTGATTCTGTGATTATTATATCTGATTATATCAAATGAGAAGTAGGCTATATTAGGCCCTGTGCAAGACAAGTATAAGTTGTCTTGCCAATGCAGAATTTTTTGGAGACCTTATATGCCTAATATGACCTGGTATATGCTTATGATATCACAGTTAAGGGCTGTTGTTCAGCCAAGTACGGCAAGATGAAAGAACAGCCCGACGAGGCATTAGTGTCGGGCAGCACAACGCACCTGTAAAATAATAATCTTATACCACGGCCTGGAGTGAGCTATTGCTTAATTTTATGGGACTGGGACAAGAGGGTAAAACATAATCAGCATTTCATTTCTTAAATGATGCACAAAACCTATTATCATTATGTAAAACCTATAGAGCCAATGTTTATGACTTCATACTTGTATAAATGTATTTAGAAAGCATTCAGATGCCCATTATCTTTTGAATTAGAAGTACATTGCGACTGTACAGACATTCAATTAACTTTTGGAGCGCTTGTCAAACTTATTGGCTCAAATCATTTTTTAATGAACGGTTGTGGTTCATTAGAGTTGCTCCCTTTGACACAGTGCGTGTCCCACTGATTCACAATCATTTAAAATGGGCACATACACAGACACGGCAGGATTAGGATTAACTGATAGTGCGGGACAATATTCGTGCCTTATCAAACACCATCATCACATCAGGCAATAATATCTTCTACGCATAGACGGATTATGAGATAATGGGCCCCTGGGCACAAACTCTTAAAGGGCCCCCCACTCCTCCCCATCCAGTCAGGTACACTGAATTTTCCACACAGATACATACAATTAATGGCAAAAACATATTAAGGAAGTCAGTGTTTCCAACAGGATTTTGGGATACTGTTGGAGGGACCCTGTACCTTGTTGGGGGGTCCGGGATCATGTAAAGTTACTATCAGTATCTCTGGCTTAGGGCCCCCCTGAGCCCTTGGGCCCCTGGGCCTGTGCCCGTGCAATAATCCACCCCTGCTTCTACGATGTGAAGACGACTTCCAGTTGACCTGAGCTGCACACAGTCATTCAATATAAACAGCAATCTGTGTGAGGCTGTTGTTAGACACGCTTTGAGCGAAATGAAGGATTAGCGTGCTAACCAGTTTAGCTATAGATTGTTCCCATGCTAAAACACCGAAAATAATTTCAACCTTTGCATCAGATGATAAACATACTGCCTCAAAAGGTTTTCAGTCCAGGAACACCAAGTACTGCACTTGGAGTATTATTTTGGCATGCAATTGTGCAAATGATAAACTCTTGAATATAAGCCCAAAAAGACAGGTGTCAGCAATTTCAGCTTGCACCCACAGTTACTTTCAGTTGTACGGACTAAACCTCAACACGCACAGTTGTTTGTGTATTTTTAAGGGTAGATTCCCTGAACTTAATGGCTCAGCGTCCCACCACCATACTCATAAAGTCACATGTGTTAGCCTAACAATGTTAGGTAACCAAAAGTGTAGGAAAACTCTCACAAAGTATGAAAGAAATAACAAAAAAATAACTTTTGAACATCTCAGTTGGAAAGCATCGGTATGTTGCTGTAGCCTCCACTCTTGCGGGATGGCTTTCCGCTGGTTTTGAAACCTGTCTGCAGGGCTTTGTTCCCATTCAGCCACAAGAGCCTACACAGTGTAGAGCCTTTTCACATTTTGATTTGTCACAGTGGGACAATTGAGTGTGAATAATACAATTAATGATGGCTAAATGACATGTACTGTAGCTGCTTTAATGTCAGTGTATTGTATTGTGCCTGTCACACTGTTAAGACTGGGCAACTGGAATAGCACTGACATTGTTAATGTTATTAATGACACTTGTGATTTTCCCTGCTATGACAAATGTCTGCTGTGAAAAATAGGCCTATAAGTGAGGTTGGTTGATAAGGCGTGGCTAGAAATTGGCGCTCCAATTTATACCAGGGTTCTGTTAAAACAAGAGAAACTATTAGACTCTAAAGACTAATGCTATTAAAATAAAAGCACAATTATGTCTCATAGACTGTACATAAAAGAGTTCTGTCTTAATTGTCATCGGCTCACTCTGACCCAATGACCTTTGATTGACAATTGGGTGGTCGATTGCTTTTTTTCAGGGGCACATTGAAAACAGTATATTGTTAGAGGGATGGTCTCACTTCTTCCGTCACGCCCACACACACACACACACACACACACACACACACACACAAACACACAACTCACTGAGTTCAGAGATGCTGCCCACTCTTGTAGCCAGTAAGCACTGTTCAATGGAGCGCAGTTCAGACTGACTGTAGGCGTTCCCCTCTCCACTCTTCCCCGCTCGATGCTGCTGCTGCTCCCTGTGAAGAGTCAGACCCTCAGGTAGGCAGAGCACACCTGGGAGAGAGAGAGAGAGAGAGAGAGAGAGAGAGAGAGAGAGATTACATTACATCAATGTCGTGTTAAAGCTCAAGACTCAAAGTGAATGCATCCATTTGAATAATGTACCTGATTCTGTCAATACCCAATTGAGATTTCTCTTTACAGAACAAAAGAGGAATAACAGAAACGGCATCTTCTCTTCACCTCCTAAATGTCAATGTCTCATTAATGTGTAATTGTTTGAAAAGTGAGAATCTGATTTAGAAAACCATGGAAGACACACAAGGTAATAATTAGGCCTCCTGTTGTAACTGCCAGAGACTTCTCCCAAAGGTAATAATGTGTAATATTTCAAATGCGTTTTCATCATTCACACCTCTGTGTGGTTTGTTTCTCTCGCTCTGAGGGTGACGATGCAGACTGCTCTAAGTTTCCCTTTTCTGACAGTTCCAGCTTCTTACTGGTTTGCAGGGTGTCATCTTATAAAATGGCTGAGAGCAGTGAGTCCCTACTTAGCCCTTTTAATCACTTTGGGAATAAAAGTAGCTTTGGCTTTAAGGGCTCCTTTCTCATAATATGCTGCTAAATGAATGCACATGCTGCCTGCGGTGACGGTTACACTCTTCATTCATCTTGTGGAAGCAGACACTTGCTTTTAGGGCGATTCATTTCGCTTCTCTCCATTGTGGTTAAAAGCATGGAAGGGACTGCATGGAAATTACTAAGGAGGAGGGGGGGTTATTATGATATTTTTTTCTTAATAGGCTAGAATATTCGGTTAACAGGATGCATCATTTTCTTCTTCTTCTGGTCTCCCCTAATTTTGACAGTAGCCAATTCACTCCTATTGTGTGACCTAGTGGCTATGTCAAAATGACACTGCCCTCCTAACATTGTTTGACTCAAGGTGGACTGGATATAATATTTCAAAATCAATACAGCAGAACCAGAGACATCCTCCTTTTTATTTGAACATATTATTCTTTGATGTCAAAGCCGGTGCCTTCATTATCCACAACAATACAACTGGAACATTGACAGTTATATAGATTATGTTATGCTATGAGTGGTTAATGTAGCGCTGGACCACTAGCCTGAAGCAAGAATGAGGAAAGGGCTGCAGGGGTTCGCTAAACTCACGTCTCTTACTCAAGATTATAATTTTTTTCGTTGAGTTCAGTTTAATTACTTTGAGATGTCATGGGCAGGGTGTTGCAATATTACTGCTTGTCAAGTGCAGGGTTGAAATAATATAATTATGATAATGTTGGGGACTGCCTTGTTTTTTAAAAAGTAAATCCTAATTTTTAGCCCCCCTATCTCAAATGATTTCCCTACAGAGAAAATGTGGTAAATTGACATCGTTATCTCTTTCAATAATACAGCAACTAAATCTGCAGGTCTTCCAATGTGCCTCTGATTATCCTTTTGTGATTGCCGTTCACATTATACAAGTCATAAAAACTGTGCACGGAGTAAACATCTGGAAGCAGAATTCTTGGTAATAATTCTTAGTTATTTAGCTTATTAACCGGCAGAGCAGCTGCGGCAGCACCATCTCATCTACAACCTTGTTAAGGTTAGGCAGAGATCTACTGACAACCTGCATGACTCTGGAACAAAAAAACAGGAGGTATCACCATCTGCTGCAGTGGTGTCAGGTGTCCCAAACAGCTAGCTTTCAGCCAACGCTCCAGACAAGGCAACAAGATCAATTACGAAGAAACAAAACTTTATGTTGAGGTCTCTGCAGGGATTACTCTGCAACACCTCTTTTACTGCATTTTATTGCTCACAATGTGCCGTCCAAAGGGCCACAAGTGCAAACTCCTGGAAATCCATCTCAACCGTTAAAGCAGCAGGAGGGCTATACCTCCTATACCACTTTCCTCTCAAACAATTATGCACCAAAGTAAATAGCCCGCTCAGAGTGCGACCGCAGGATTTCATGACCCAACTCTTTGATATGCACCGACTAAAAGGCCCCCAGGTGTGATACGGCACTTTTATATTATTGCACCGCAGACGCCATCATTTTCATAACTTGCTAAAGAAACAAAAGAGTCTCTTTCAATTTAACCCTGGCCCTGTTCCATTTCCTCTGTTTTATTTTAAGGTGGAGTATGTGCTTCTGGAGAATGCTTGTTGTTGTCAAACCACGAGCCGCCGCCTGTGCTTACTGCGGTGCGCTGAAAAAAATCTGGTGTAAATAATACATAGCCTAGGCTCTGTAAACTGGTATGTAAACAAAGGGGGCCCACTTTAGCCAGCAGCATGCCTGTTAACAGTGCCTATAGGCTTTGTAATAACACCTGAGGTTTTTCAGCGTGCACACAGTACGGAGAGGTAGCGGATCTTGTGGAGATATTCACTAATTTTGAAAAAAATATATTTTAACAAGAATCTCCAGAATGGCTGACTCCACCTTTAATCTATTTTTCTTTTGCACTTGTTTTGATTGTCTGTCAGGGTGGTTGCAGCAGCAGCAATCATGCAGGACTGGCAGTATCTATTGTGGGGTTGCATGAGTAGACCAAGGATCCTAATGTGGCTTCAAAACACATGAATAAAAAACACCCAACACTTGAGTTTTCACTGTTCAGCTCCTTAACCTTGGGTTCAGGGGAATAAGAGAATAACAGGAGCAGCTGACAGTGAAGTGCTGAATGCTCTCAGGACGGACTGAGGCAAGGTGACTCACTGGCTCGCCGCATCCTAATGCAAGGCACCGTCTTCCCTCAGGGAGAAACTGATGGAGCTCTTACATGCCACAGACTGTATTCTGGCTGCACTCTATTCGCGTGTGCTCGCGTGATGAGAACTCTCTCGTCACCACCTTCCTCCTGATTGCCACTGCAACACAGTATCCTCCTTGGAAAATGTTATGCTTTCTGCTTTCAAGATCTTCTAAGTTGTGCGCTGGCCGTAAACACAACATGAATAAAAAAGTCAGTCATCGTTTTAAGATGTGCAGTTGTAAGAGATGATATTGTCTAGAGGAGAGGAGAGGAGAGGAGAGGAGAGGAGAGGAGAGGAGAGGAGAGGAGAGGAGAGGAGAGGAGAGGAGAGGAGAGGAGAGGAGAGGAGAGGAGAGGAGAGCAGAGCAGAGGAGAGGAGAGGAGAGGAGAGCAGAGGAGAGAGAGGCAAAGAAACAATAGGGTCTACACAGTCTTATTCTTTGTGTTCACAAAACTCCTGCCAAAACATAACCACAAATGCATAATGACAAACTTCCTCCTGGGATGCACTTTTTGCTTTTAAACCTGTCGAAACGCATCGGGGTTACTGCATAAAGTGTTTTGGCTGGATATTTTGAAGGAGCAGTTTTGGGAAATATATCACTCTCTTGTCTGCACAGTAAATATGAAGCTACAGTTATAGCAGCCAGTTAGTTTAGCTCAGCGAAAAAAACTGGGAAGAGACACTCTCTCTAAAAATCACTAATTCACAAGGGATTTCTTGTTTAATCTGTACAAAAATCAGAGATGTGTTCAACCTCGGGACTCGTGATATTGTGCACGCAGGACCGACAGTGGATTTAGCCACTAATTGCGTCTCCATTCACTTTGTGAGCTTTTGCCCAATATCTCAAATTTGCCTCGCATTCTGTTTGAAAGTGCTGTGGTATCAAACTTCAAATCTCTCTTTCGGGCAAGAACGGAGCGAAGTGTGTTTCCTCGAAATGCAGAACTATTCCTTTAATCTAATTACTGGTAGTGAGTGGAGCATGTGTTTTGACTTAGTCTGTTTTGGTTTGTGAACATTGTTACATGCATACAAATCACTGATGGCTGTTTTTGAAATACAAACTCTTTTAAATAAACTCAATATCCTATACTTTCCTATTCACTCATGTTTTGCCTTGGTCTGTCTGCCAAAGAGCATACTACTTTAGTTCGGATCCAATCTGACTTGTCTCAGAGTTGACTAGAGCAGTGTGGCAGGGATGCTGACCTCGATGCAGGCTCCTACCCTGCACTTAAATCTATTTTGGCGGGGACACTCAGGGAAGTGCACTTCCTTAAACACGCTGCAGCTCTGCAGGGGCACAACGGACAGACAGATAAGATAGTCAGGCTTCGGATCTGGCAAATCTTCAATGCACTGTACAAACAAGTAGACCCAAAGAAGTACTTGGCTGAATGAGATGTCATATCTAACTCCACTCATGTCTTTGATTCAGAAACAAAGTAGAACAAAAGCAAATACAGACAGCATGATAGAAACACAGTTAGAGAGATGCCATTAATCATCAGATAAAGACGGCTTTTAGTGCACCGATATGGCTCTAAAGGGTTAATCATGTTGGTTCTGTACACGGATCACAGTAGTGCTGCCCCACTCTGGGCTCGGGCTCTGCTCTGCCAGGCCAGATGGCTACCATATGTATACAGAGTGGAGCAAGTGATCGTAGAGGGAGAGAGGTGGAAAGCGGGAAACATAGTAGTGACGTGTGTTGAGATGTGTAAGAAGGCCTCTCCTTCCCTTAACGGCTGCTTTATTCATTCACCATCATTTCCACCGTGGCTGGAGTTGTAGAAATAGAGTTGTGAATTCGAAACAGTTCTTTCTTTTTTTTCCCTCAAGGAGAGTTGTTTGGATTGACTGTAAATCTCCAGAGGTACGGTCTCGGTTTGTGCTCTCAGGTGACCACAGTATGGTCTGAGGTAGCCTTTAGTCTTTAATGGGTTAGTCCTCCTGTGCCAGCCGCAGGGGTATAAAGTAGGAATGTACAACCACAAGGCCCAGTGAAAAAATACACGGGACGTACACACGCGTATGTCTGCTTAATTTAGGAAACTGGCAGAGGGAGAAGGCATGTGAACACCGGAGGAACCACAGACACATGCACACAACTGCTAATATACAGTCAGAAGATGCCAACAAGCCCATTACAAGCAATGTTGCATACGATGTGCTTATGTATTGGTGATTAAGAAGACTTAATCCCCCAGCACTTTGTGTCTGGTTGAAGTGGGATGTGCTCTGCAGAGAGAACAAGGTGTTCAGCTGAATCCACACTTTTGCTGGGCAAGCACATTCAGGAAACAGTCTGCTGAAGATCCTCTCGATGTCCCCGATACAGACAGAAGACTGAAAAAGCTTTTGAGTTTCATCATGTAGCTACTGCTCTGAAAGGGACACACACGACTCCTGATGCCTCCTTGTACAAGTTAAGAAGAGCTGTATGTGAACATCAATCTTCCTTTGCTCTTGTTTCTTAACCATGCATTAAAATGAATGCAAAAATGAACAGGACAATGTACTGGTCCTATATTGACACCCCTCCACTGACTTAAACATCAGAGGTTGGTCACCGACACACCGGTACATTTTGAAGCTGCAAGTAACCACATCTGGTTCAAGGACAATTTGCTAAGGTTTTGCTTGCTAACATGGGAGGCTCAAACAATCCAATAAATCAATTTCACCAATCATGCTGCCCTCCGCCCTGTCGCTGCTTCACTTGTTAAGAGTGAATGGTGTGTGCAATCTTGTACAGTACAAGATTACACTTTCCTGATTGAAATCACATCTTATCATTGAAACTCCTTGACGCAGGTGCTCTATAGACACCAAAAGGTCAAGAAGCTAATGGTACCCACGGCCCTATTTTCACTACCCTGTGTCTTTAATATGGGGCTAAGGCTCTGAGGCACATTTAA
The DNA here is from genome assembly GCF_949987685.1 of Ammodytes marinus. Taxonomy (NCBI): domain Eukaryota; kingdom Metazoa; phylum Chordata; class Actinopteri; order Uranoscopiformes; family Ammodytidae; genus Ammodytes; species Ammodytes marinus. The sequence continues at coordinate 23,504,499 of NC_137234.1, read as the reverse complement.
ACATGCAACGGAAAAACATGCTGCAAAGAGCCCAAACGAATACAAAATCAAGTTATACCACTCAACGCTGCCACGAAAGGACTGGAGCACTTCTTGTTGGATGGATATGCATTTTTTCTTTCTGCGTTTGTTAAAGATTTTGACTGCATTTATTCTGTATTTGCAGCATGTTCACTGTTAATGTATTTGTGTTGGCTCTCTGCATCACTGTTTGTTTTTTTTTTCTTCAAAGCACCTTTCTGCTATTTGTATTTGTTTTGGATTGTCATGTCTTACATCATTGTCTGTGAAGTTGCAGCATGTTTCTCCGAATGCAAAATGCTTTGGTTCGGCCGTCGTCTGTCACTCAATAGAGGTTAGCGGATTTTCAGTTCTTGTGGTTGATTATTGGTGGTGGTGAGGCTGCTCTTTTGGTTCCATTTTAAATCACAGATCAGCCCTTTAATTCCCGTGATCATTCTGCCTCATAAGAGAGAGATAGGTAATATAGAGATAAGAGAGGACAGCTGTGTACAGTCTGTGGCCACTGAATCATTGCAGGCAGCAGCTTGGAAATGGCAACACACAGAAACTACAGGGCTACAAAAAGGAGGGAATAAGTCAGGCAAATGACCCACATGCAAGTACATACTATACAAAATCATTGACACACAATAGACTCTACACTGAACACACACACACACACACACACAGATGGAGGGCTTGTGACGGGTGACCGACGCACAACAAGGGCACCGCTAGAATTACGCAATCTTCTCCAATCAGAGGGGAGACCAGCCTTCATGCGGGTTGTGTGTTATTCCACCCCGAGGTAGCAGCTCTTTGGCCATTATTTTTCTCTTTTCATCTCATTTCTTCTGTCAAGGGTAATAAGTCTGCATGTAATATCCATGAGTCCATCGCTCCCCGCAGGATGCTTTCCAGACAATACTGGCAATCAGCAGCAGCAGCAGCAGGGAAAAATCTGCAGTCACTGAGCCGTAATCTCTCTTTGCTCACCCTGCACTACCGTCTCTATGAGCTTTAGGGAGAGTCTTAAAAAAGAAGCGCAATAGTATTTTCTTCCATACAAATTATCTCATATAATCTGATGGGAGGAGGGAACTGAAGAAAGTGTGCGTGTGTGTGTTTGTGTGTGTGTGTGTGTGTGTGTGTGTGTGTGTGTGTGTGTATGCGTGCATGCGTGCGTGCGTGTGTGTGTGTGTGTGGTCCATCACATTACAGTAAGAAATCAAGGATGGAGACACTGTGAATTATGACTGTATGAAAAGCCTCTGAACTCTTGACAAACAGACACAGCGAACCTGCCAAATTCAGCAATGTTCTGAAGTGATTGCTCATTCAGCACTGTGGGCACCAGAGTAATTAAAGGATATGATGAATGTCGTAAAAAAATTCGATTTGCTGCAGAGGGATATTCTCCTGCGGGTCATTTTAAAAAGAGGGTGACATCACATGGAGACGCTTGTAAACACTGGGAGCTTCTAGGCAAAGTCTCTCTCGGACATGAAAACTCAGCACTATAAATATGAAGTAAAGTGCAAAGTAGATAAGACGGTAAATCCCCAAGCCAGTCGCCGCCTGTGTGCAAGCTGTGCATGTTTAAATGTTGGCTCCTACATCTGTGTGGGTGTGTGGGTGTGTGTGTGTGAAATGAAGGTATTCCCAGGAAGTGTGTGGCGTGTTTTCAGACTGCATGTCAAAATAGCACCAAACCTCAACGCCCATGCACAATTCATGGTGTTTACCAAACTTTTTGCACTCACATTTACTGAACTGCACATTCCTGTAACCCTCAATCTGCTCCGTAAAGACTCAGCAGCATGGCCTCATGTCGTGCAAATGCCTACTGCTGTAGCACCTACCATTTCCCACTCTTGTCATTTGTGTTTGCGTCACATCTGTGAGTAAATGTCACTTTTGAAAGATCCACAGAAAAAGAAGAACGTGCACAGAACAAGACATTTGCAAACGAGGGAAAGGGAGGATGATTCAAAGTATTCAGGGCAAAACATCCCTCACAGTGCTGGATGTGAGCACCGATGACTAACAGTGGCACAAGGATTTGTAATGCACAGTTCAGCCGGCATGTGTATTAATCCGCATCCGAAAGTAGTCCCTAATTTATGCACCTTTTACTCCTGTACCAAATTACAGTGCCGAATTGGTTCATGACATTTCTGAGCCTTTTTCAGGCTATAAAAAAAACACACAGACAGGGTAGGTAAATCTTACAAGAGAATGGACTAATTTGTGGTTGGTTCTCAGAGGTTTTGCTGATGATAAGAATGATTTTGAAATCCTTTGAAATGTGCCCATTGTTTAGGCCCATCTATGTTTCATTCCAGGGGTTACTGTGGTGCACAGTAACTACTAACACAGATCACGCACTTTTCTGTTTTCCAAACATGCAGGCACCTTTCATCTCCATTCAGCTGCCTAGAGATTTTCTTTGTATTTCCTCCTATGACCCTTTCACAAACATATTCACACAAGCTACTGTGTGCAAATTACCCATAAGGTATCTACATCTGACTGAAAAATGTTTCTCTATCTCCTGTTACTCCTCCCAGGACTCCCATGGTCAAACTGGTGGAAATAATCTGATAACTGCTGCCATCCAATAAACAGGCCAGACTCCCACCGTCTTGTGCGTCATGTTAGGCCCATGCCCTGCTCTCTCGTTCCACCTTTGCTTTCTAAATGCATGTTTGTTGTATTCTCAGTTGGCAGACCATCAGTCTCCTCCATGATAACACCCTGCAAGGTGTGGAATTATGAAGCTCGTAAAAAAACACAATGTCAGTGTGTGTTTGTGAATTCAATTGAATGAGTATTTTTCCTATATGTGCATGCATGTTTTATGTAACTGGTGCATTTTTAAATAAACATTCCAATACCGTAACTGTACATTACATAAAGCAAAACAACACAGACGTGAGTCTTTGACAGTCAGAAAAACACTTTTTCCTCCATTACTGTTAGTGTTAACATCAAAGAATTGCTCGAGCAGTTTATCCGACTCCCTTATCTGAATATTGATTCATTACTCTTCCCTGAGTTGTTTTTCGGGATGGGAAACCGGCAGTTTATGAGGCATAAAGCTCCAAATTGCTCCGTAATTGTTTAACTCACCTTGTGTAATCTATCATTCTGACTTTGCAAATTGGATGCGTGTAGCACACACACTGACTGGAAGTTTGCCATGCCTGGCAGAGAGTGATGAGGCCTGGGGCTATGTGCCGCTCCCTGTTGCTTCCCCCTACCCCAGCACCTCCTAAGGGGGGTGACCCTCACTGTGTAGGGCCTCCGTTAGCAAATATCTCTGTCACTTTGATGATGTGAGAGCGCTCGTAACAGAAATGGGTTGATTCGATTTGGAACAATGCTCAAAACCTCAGGGGAGGAGCTCCGCTGAACTCAACTGTATTGCTTATTATGTAAAATGTGGAAAGCCTGACCAAAATAAAACAATGTCCTCTTTGTTAAGTCTTGAGAATGAACAGTTTCTCCCATACTTAGGGGTGATCATCAGCCAAGCTGTAATTGAGCAATTTACATTATCACTCACTAAATCAGTCATGCAAGCTCAGCTTTTAGAAAAAAACACTTCCTCTTACACTTCTCACTCATAAAACTGCATCATAAACACAAATAAGCTTAATAATAAACGTTTCAAACAAGAATATGTTCCCAAGGAGGGATTGTTATTGCAGGTTAAAAATGTCACAGCCCATGCCCACAGCACATCCCTTTAACGGAACACACAAGCTTAGCCAAAGCAAATATATTGAAGGTATCGTATTTTGGGTGTCTGCCCTGCACCAACTGACTTCAGTTAGCTGCAGGCAGCAGGTAGGCTGGGACTCCCTCTCCCCCACATGTTTTCCCAGCCTCTCCCCCAGGCACACTGGCTCTGCTGTGAGTAGCATGGAGGGGTGGAGGAGGCTGGTTGGCATGGAGCAGCCACTTCAAATCCAAACACACGCATTGAGCTGGAATGTGTGTGCACACTCACACACGTTTCCCTGCACAGACGCATGCACCAAGGCCTACACATCTGTGTCACGTGCACGCAAACACACACACACACAGTATCCCTCTCAACCTCTATTCCCACTTCACTCTGCACAGTTGTGAGTTTCATACACACAAATATAAATGCAAAAAGGGGGTCGTTGTTGAAACGGCCAAGTTCAGTGTTCAAGTCTAGGCTCAGTTCCTGGGGGTGGGGTTCTCTTAAAAGTTTAAAACAGCAAAACACGGATATTGAAGTCTTTCAAAGACATAACTAGAACCCTAGTTATGAAATATGTTTCTAAAAATAAATAATTTTCTTTAGAAAATACTTCTGACCAACTATCCCCACAGCATGATAAATCAAGAAACCAGAACTTCTTTTCATCATCTTAAATCTCTTCTTGCGTCAGTGATAATTCATCAGTGCTGCTATACGCCTGCATAGCCACATTTTCCCCGAATGTCCCATAGCAGTGTTGTATCCCATATTCCTCCCATGAAGGGGATGTACAGCCCATCATCATCAGGTCACTCATGCCCGACTCATTAGTGGTAGTTAATGGTGGCTAAGACCCAGGCCGCCCAAGGCACTGAGTCCAAACCTAACCCGAGCCGGCCCCACCCTACCCAGTGGAGGCAAGCACAAGTTGTTTTTCTGCTTGGTTGGCTGTGGCACTTAATGTACTTGGCTGCAAAGCCAGAGATGGAAATTAGCCAACCCGAGAAAGCTTGCATAAAAAAAGTCTTTCAAAAAAGTCCAATCTTCGTAATATATGAGTTTCTCATATATTCAGACTTTGAAGTGAAGGGACCTTTAAGGCGGATGGCCCTGTGATGTGTTGCTTTAAAAACCATGACGGTTCCCCTGAGGTTCTGTGAAGTGAGTCCACATGCATTAACACCTCAACAGGATCAACAGAAAGCAATCTTATTAAACAGTACCATTTAACCTTCTTGTGGTACTTTGGAGGAGCTATGAATGAAAAGTTAAGCATGAAGTACATTGACCCCATTATCCTAAATGGGTTTAACTTCTTTGCCTCATTTCTCCACTTCAGAACAACCTATGATCAAACAGTCAAGTACAGAGAGTTTCAGTCAAGATTAGAAAAAGAGATGCCAGTGAGCAGCATAGAAATCATCATTGGTTGACTGCTATTGTACAAAAACTCTTTTTAGGCAGTCATTATTAATGGCCCTGAGCAAGGCAAATTACATGAGTATTCATGGAGTTGTAAGCCATGTGCCAGGCTTAGTCCTGTATCTTGTTTGGCAAAATGAGAGCAGTAATACCCAGAGGCCTGTCACAGTTTAAGATCCTTCTGTCAACAGTCTTGTGGTAAAAAGTCTCCACACATGTATTAATAGGCTTGTGAGTTTTGCTCAAACTGCCATCCATTCTTCAATTAGGACTTGTTGTTACGTCACTTGCAAGGAGTGAGTCCTGTAATAGATTTTCTTCATTTCCATCTCTTAGTGCTCTTGAGCCATTTCTAGCAGTCTCTTCTGTTTTCACAATAGACACATTAATAAGCATTATATAATGCTGACTTGGCTGCCAGGGGTATTAGGTCCAAGGTCTTGATGGAGGGTTTGAGTATGAATAGAGGGGCTACGCCTCAAACGGAAATCTGCCTTCTAGAGTTTTCGAAAACACTCAGCTGCCTGTTCCAATCAGAGGGGGATCCGAGTTAAACCTCTGCTCGGCCATCAGACTTGTGGTGTTTGCTATTTTCTTTTAATTTTCTCCAACAATGCCCCCCTCTCGGGCTGAACCCATGAGCGACCCTTGTGTGTATGTTTGGTATTAGTGCGTGTTTGTGCACGATGACGCGTGCCGTGGCGATGAAGTGCCTCGTAGCATGTAAGCTGCCTCCACAAGCACGGCTGTGTTTTCTGCCTTACTGGAGATAAGCCTGCGTTTCTGAACACAAGGTCGCGAGTCGTCCTTTGATTCCTTCCACGTACCACGATTTAAAAGTGGGGTAGCAGTCCATATGAATCACTTGATGCCATGTCACATTAGCTACCTTTAAGTTATCCACGCTGGGGATGTGCGGGTCCTTTCACTCCTCCAGCCATGTCAAAGTGAAGGATAAATGACAGTGACACAGCCTTTAAACATGTCAGAGGCCTTTAACCAGTTGTTTGCACCATATAGAGGCATGGCATGGCATCCAATCGTATCAGCTATTCAAAGAGGCACAGGTCACTGCAACTTCCACAAAGCGACCAACAGTGGTGAACTGGAACCAAAGCCTTGAAGTTAGCAGACAGTTTGATGGGAAGGCCACAAAATGTTAAACTATTTTTCATAGTACAAAAGAAAGGACTGACCTATAAAGGTTGCTCTTAGCAATGAGGAATTAAAAGTCAATAACCAGACGGAGCCAACAGCGTAAGGAGTGACTTCAACGCACTCACACAAATTCAAATTCAGGCTTTTTTTTGTTGGGGGGTTGGGGGGAGACTTTAAAAGTATGCTCAGCTACATTTCTTCAACTTCAGCTTCTTTTTCTTTCTTCTTACCTCTTTTTCCCACCTGCATTATTTAAGGTTTATCCTGGACCTCAGCAGGGACCTGTCCCGTAGCAAACTGATTGATGTGAAAACAAAGCACAGAAGACGGCGAGAAAAATGTCCTCAGGAGCAATGTGTCTAAATCCAGTGATGGAGCAGTCCGGAAAGCAAACAGCAAAATTACATTGAGTTCTGCACCCTGACATCTGGACAACCAAATACACACAGCAGCACCTGGGTGTTTCTAGACTCTGCTTTGACCACCATTGTGGAAGCTTCTGTGTGGACACCATGATGGTTTGCATGTCATAGTACTGTAGCAGTCCAACTTGTCTATCTTTCTATTTGATAAAAAATATTTTGTCAAAAAATGTGTTTCTAAGGGGATATCTATGGGGCCTGTGAAGCATCAGTTTGTACTGTATACGAGTTACCATATGGATGGGATGGGAAAAATAACTATGACCCACTACCCTCTCACGCTAATATCCAGCCTGATGTCCTCTTGTGGATTAGTCTTGTGTTTGTTGACATCTAAATCCTGCATTTTATGAACAATGACAATGCTTTATAGTACAAGGGAAATGATGCCTATATCCTGGCTGTGTTTGTATGCAACATTATTATTTATTTATTATTCTTTCGGACAATTCCACACAATACACAATTTTCTCTTGCAAATATTCATACATCATACTTTGTGTTGTCCGAAGGGAGACGGAAGAAGCCAAAGGCTTATCAGGTCCCGCCCCCATTTTCATCAAATTCAGATACACAGATTACTGTTACAAAATAAAAATAAAACAAACAAAAAACATTATTTTTTATATATATATAGCTATATATGTATATATACATATATAAACACACATATATATATATATATATATATATATATATATATATACACATCTACATATACTTTTTTTTTAAGAATCTGCAGTCCAATACACAGTCAATTTTAATCTAATTGCTTCAGCTTTTAAAATCAGTTCAGCACAGTTCAGTTTTTCTGTGACAATGCCAAGTGTATAAAGTGTGAAGTGGCCTTGTATTTGGCCTGTTCCATTACTAAACTGGTAGTCTAAACACTTCTGCAAAAGTATTCCAAAACAAGTCTGTCTGCTGGCCTGTATTATTTGTTACATCGACATGTAGTGCCTGCATGAATTCCTTCTTGTATTGAAAACATCAGCACATTCTAAACAAGCGCCAATGTGTTGCTGTGTGATGAAATAAAGAGCTACAGTATTGGTTGTGACAACTAAGTAATTCTTTGATCTTTTTTTTTCATCCCCTTCCCTCCATCCACTCCAAATGACAAACTGCTTATGCTGCCATCCAACAATGACAAACAGGCCAGCACCATTACAAGGACAACACATGAACCTATTGATTTACAGCACAAAGTGACATCCCAGACTCAAAGGAGCACCAGACCTATGCGGGAGGGGATTGGACAAAAGCATCGCTGCTCCGAATTACCTGGCCACATGCCTTCTTGTTGTATGCCGGGTACTATCCTTTACTAAATATATACTGCCTTTGCTTCTAAATGGCAGAAAGAAAGCATTCAATGTTTCTCAACAAAGTTACTGGACAAACCATTCTCCCTGAAATGCTTGGACATGGACAAAAATAGATTGTTGCCCAAATTATGGAAATATACTATATATCTTACTCAAAGGGGACATATTAGGAATAACTAATTTTTTTCATTGCTTGCGCACATACACTTGTAATGGCATTTGGTTGATGACTGTGTGATATTGTGTCTATGAGGAGTCACTTTTGATTAATTTTCAAATGGGGTGAATTTAGGATTAGAACACATACCCACACTCAGTCTCTCTCTCACATACACACACTGTCTCTCTCTCTCTCACACACACGCACGCACACACACACACATGCATGCACACATACACACACACACAAACACACAGAGAGGGCACGGCATTACTGCATTCAAATTACAGTGTTAATCATCTGCTGTGTGACTAAAATGGCAAAACAGCATCAGCAGCATGCAATGTTGCTGTGTGAGGATTGCCTACTAATATCTCTCTGGTTGTTATCCAGCACACATGATCAATATAGTTAATCTATAAGTGAGACTGGGCTGCTGCTATGCATCTGAATGAATGAACATAAGAACATAGTGACTGTGTCTGATCTTTAAGGCACTGGTTTAATTAGCTATATGTGGTGAGTATAATTAATTAATCAGAGGAGGAACTACAGGCCAATGGTTTACTGACTGCATCGTGAACTTCAATGGGCATTATCGCCAGCTTGTGAATGGGAGGGAAGTCCATGGCCTCGTGTCAAAATAGCAGCTTGCGCCATGCCGGTGCCACTCGGCCTCTGCAGGGAATTCATATTCGCCAGAGAATTTTTATTTGCCAACGAATGGTTGGCAAGCCATTCACATCCTCCCTGAGGGGATGGTGTTGGCCATCAATATATTAAAGGTGAAGTAAGCGACATATTTATGTTAATATACGTGTTAAATCGCTCTATTTTCATACAGTCATCACTTATAACGGCGCGTTTCATAACTCCAATCTTAGTCACACGCTCTGCATATAATCGGCAAATAAACTTTTCTGAGATCCCACAACTGATAACCAATCAGAAGAGAGACCGCTACAAACCGGCACGTCTCACTGCCGGTGCACTCGCAGAGCGACAGATGGGAAAATGTTTATGCGCCGACAATGGCAGAGCAGGTACAAATCCTTCCCAATGTCTGTTTTGATGGTTTTTATCATGTTTCATCACACTTATGGATCTGAGATGATGATTGATAACTCGCAGCTTGAAGACCGCAGTGCATTAATGTGTTGACTTAGGGACGAGGGAGGGGACTGCTAACTGCAGTAACTGACAGGAAGTTAGCTATAAGAACCATTTTGCTTACTGAACCTTTAACTCCAGGTCAAAACAGAAAAAAAATCACTATTAGAGTAGCCGCAGCACTGTTATACTGGGGAGAACAGGGGATTTTATGAGCCTTATCTGTAACATGCAAGAAAACACCACGGGCCCATGAGCAGCAAATAAAACTCGGGCTATGTGCTGTCTTTGCCACTAAGGCAGGTCTCGGTTTCCCATCAGACATGGGCCCCCTCCTGAATGACAGGTAATCTGACCTCGCAGAAGACGCCTCCGCACCAGACGGCAGCTACACTCCACGAGAGGTTTCAAGCATCTGAGCACGCACACATGCACAAACAAAGGGAGTCCGTGTATGCTTCGCTCATACCGTCGCCTTGGTGATACTACAGTTGTGAATAATTCACTCTGACTCAATGAATGTGGCTCTACCGTTCCAAGCAACATTAAAACATTCAGCGCTGCTAAATATTATATTGTGTTACCAGTGGCGACTGGTCATTAGGGGCACGTGGGGCAAAGCCCCACCTACTCTCGCAAGAAAAAAAATAATATATATATATATATATATATATATATATATATATATATATATATATATATATATATATATATATTTTTTATATATATATCAAAAAAAAGTTCTGCGCTTTTAGTTAATTTTTAGCCGACCCGAGCTTGCTTCTTCAGATTGCGTTTGTCTGATTTGTGTCTCTGCCATGTCCATGGTCTCTGCAGTAAGACTATGGCAGCCGTGTGAGCCAGTCAGATTTGGGCCGAAGGGCTAAGGAACAAGATCGCGTTTTGCCCCTAAACGCAATGCAATGTGTATTGCACGTAAACAACTGCGAATGCACGTGCTCGAAGTATTTCTCTGTTATAGTGGACGGAGATTATTTTTCCTCAACGGGCGCTGCCCCTGGAAAGGGAAAGGACATATATGATCATTTAATTTGTTCGTTCCACTAATACTGTGACAGTAGTGCCGCGAAAAGTCATGTAGCCCGAAGAAGAGAAGGACGGAGAAGGATAACTTTGCTAACACAAAGATGTCAGAGGCACACAAACGAAAACGAGTCGACAACATGAATGAAGTAGATCATTTTTGGAGCACATGTTTGAGACCCTTAGTCTGGAAGAGAAATTTGTAGGCTAGTAAAACCACTTGGTACCCACGATCCACCGGACAAGAGCCTATAATGTGGAGTGGTAGCTATGCTAAAGAAGGCTAAGGGCTATCGATCATAAGAAGGCACTCTTTTGCTTCCCTTTGCTGTTCGGTGGAGAAGGTATTTTGTCGAGGACGGAATACAAGGATTTTAAAAACCTTTCTGAGAGGATGAGATGAGAGCAGCAATAGTCGCTGGATGCTGTTGGGTCTATGCTGGACGAGTGAACGTCGCTGTATTGACGGGCCGCCTTTCTCTTCAAATAGCCTAATAAGTGCTTTGGTGAGTGAAATAATGCTATTCTGTTTTGCTATCGATTGAAATTGATATTGAACATGGCGTTGAGTCGGAGTGTCAGTGTTTTCATGTGTCAGTAGCATTGCATTTGAAGGTTTGTGTGCTGCTGGTTGTGCTTATGTTATGGGCGATAATCAGTAATAGTTGTTGTTGTTGCCGATGCCATCAGAGTGTATGTTGTGAAGAGTGAGAGCTTTTTTATATATGTAACATATATTATTACTTTGAAAACTAAAGAGTTATCTGTGATTTTATTAGCCTGCCTTTATCTGACACCGCAGCAGCCTGCAGCTCGCAACCAACCTACTGAACAGAATCTGTCTGTTTAAAATCACGGCATTAAAAATGACCTGCTTGCAGTTTGAGGTTCACGCTCCACACAGCTGCTGCTGGAGCCACCGGGAGTTTTTGCTCCACGTGAGAAAAATTGAATATTTGCAGTTTGCATAATCTATTTAAAATTGATATACATTTTTTGATCATTCAAGATCCAGTCCTCATTCAAGTGTACTGTGTAGGTTATGTCACGCAAGAGAAACGATAATAGTCATCTATCACCTCAACATGAAGGAAAACTCCACCTTGAAATTTCTGTATCTGGCTGTCAGAGGCCAAAGACTGTAGTGGCACATTGAATTTTTTCCTGTCTATTTTTTACTTAAATGTTAGTAAAGATGAAGGGAGCAATCCTTTCCTTCTTTGGCTAAAATGTGAAAGTGCACAATGATGTGAACAACTAATTTTGTGTTTATAAAATCGCCAGAATGCGAGAAACAGTGTCTTTGAAGCTCAAATTTTTCCTGGGGGACCCACAGACCCCCCTTTTTGTTGTGAGCCACCTGTTTTTTACACCTAGAAACGCCACTGTGTGTTACATACGGCCTGCCTTCCTCTACATTTTTGTATCGGCTTACTCACAGTTACTATATAATGTCACATCCTTTATGGTTGAGGCGAGCACTTAGCCTGGCATCGCCCGACTACCTACATCTGCTCAATTTCGTTTCCCTACAGTAGTCAGTCTGGGTCCGCGGTATATTCCCTGGCAGATCTTTGGCTGTCCAATCAGCGAACAGAGGGAGTGGCTGAGAACAATGATGTTGAGGGTTGTGCGCGAGTTTCAGTTGAAGTCAGAAGCCGGCGCATGTCATATGTCACGACCAAACGTTATGCGATTGGTTGGCAGATCCAGAGTGGCACTCTGCACATCCAATAGTTTTAACCTTCAACAGACACCCGCCTTCAAGTGAGTATACGTTTGTCAATTGAGCGATTCCAGACCTTCTGTACAAATGAAATGAAGTACGATGGTCTGGTAGGACCAGGCTAGCGAGCACTGGGTTTACCTCATATAAAATAACGAAGGGGAGGAGGGTCAGAGACAGGCAAGGGTTATATGCTTTTGCTGAATTTAACTGAGTTTTTCTTCCCCACACTAATTACCTTTTGTACACTCACTTAATTAATATGGATAAAAACATAAAATTACATCCTACTTGTCTACGTGTACAGGTTACTGGAGATAAGGTCATGTTCTGAATTATAATTTCCTGCTCTAACAGATCCTGGTCAGAATAATAAGATTGATTTAGAATAAAAGTTCTTGCTTTAAAATATGTTTGAAATGAGGGTTCTGTACTCGCTAAACTAACTGATATTCACCTTCAGAGGGATGGAGAGAGACCAGGATGTCCATCCGACAGATGAACGGTGTGAGAGAGAGAAAAGACGGTGAGGAGTGATAAGGTGGGTGGAGGAAGAGTGTGTAATGGAAATCAAAAGATAAAATCAATAAAAACAGGACGACAGTGATGGACAGTCAATAGACTTGAGAGGAATTGGAAACACGGCCCGCAACTGACAGCTACTTTCATCTAATATTATGGAGATACAACCTGCCAAGATGTTTCCTGCGGTGACCTTGTGACACGTCAGAACAGAAGCAGGCGAGACAAAAACACCATGCGAAAAGCTGGTGCCCTTTGGTGGAACATGTGGGCTGTGAGAGCAGGACAGAGGAGCCTGCAGGAGATCGTGAAACACAATCAGTCTCCATCGGCTCCAGGTCATCAACTTTTACAGCACCAAAATAAGTCTTTGTCGTCAAACCCCTTTAATTGCTGTTTCAAAGCCCTGCTTCATCGCTGTTCATCTAGCTCTTCTCTCCCAGCTTAGATTCACTTAGCAAACACTATGCTATAACACAGGCTAAAATGAGGATGTAGTAACAGCGGAAGCCTTGGACTGTATTGTGACTTGCTAGTTGTCCTACAGAAACAAACAACCACGGGTGAGCACACATCCTGAGGGTGTTGATACCAGAAAAGCCGCGATGACATCAATAGCTGGAGGGTGTCGTAAGCCACTGGCCTGCAGCCATCCTGTTAAGGGCTCCAAGAGGACCAGCTCCACCCACCCTCATGTTGCCTCAAGGAACTGCATGGCCTCAACCAGAGGGCTGACAGACCGCTGGCTCACCCATCCAGAACATTGCACTGATTGACCAGAAATGTCCATAGACATAACTATCGTACATGAAACTGTCAGAGGAGAGGGAGAGAGGGCAGCAGAGTAAATTGTTGGATTGACTTAACACGAGTGGGAAGCAATAAAGCTCCCCATCGCACAAACTAATGACTACAGCATGCGGACTGCAGGGCACAGTACACTCTCCATCTCTCTCTCTCTTTCTGCGAAAACCTTTGGAAAAACCTTACCCCTCCCTCATCCAAAACAGTTGTAACAGTCAACAACAGTTGTAACTGTGCAATATGACTAAACTATTTTCACATCAGTCATTATTAATGCCAACATTATTATCTCTTTCAAGTTTGGCTGATTTTCAGTATTAGGTTTATGTCAAGTAAGTTTACACACACAAGGAATTCGCCTTTGGCCTGTTGATGCATACAATAAACACAGATAAGACAAGTTAGAGCAAGTAAAGAATATAAATAAAAACAATATTAAATGGGCACATACACTGTGTGTACAATTGTGCATTAGTGAGCTGAATTTTTTTAAATTAGCAAATAATCATAGTATGCAGTACACAGCGCAGAGATGTACCAGGGGACACTGCACAGTTAATCATAATTTAAACTGTTTTACTTTCTGGAAAGATGCTTGTCAAGGGTCCACTAACAACTCTCAATTGGGATAATGTCATTACTTACTTTCTGCCTGTTCTAACAGGTGATATTGATTAAATGATGTGACAAGTTTTGTGTTGCCCGTCTGTTTGGATAGGAACAAGCCAAAATATGTTCAAACTACTGTAGTTCAGTGACATTTCTTCTTGTAGATGCATGGCTTCACCCTGCTATGAGCTGGTCTTGGGCGCTGGGCTATATAGCACTGTGCCAGTGCTATAGCCCCCCCCCCCCCCCCCCTTCTCAAGGTGTATAGGGGCTTCCATTATAAGGAACTTTGATCCAACATGTATTACATTTCTATTGAGGGAAATTATATAGAGATAATTATTGCTATAATTTTATCGCCCAGCCCTAGTTACAGTGCACACTATTAAGTAATTCAGTTTGCACTATTTTAATTGATCCAACCTCTACAGAGGCCACATTGTTAATGCTGAAGACGGCAAAATATATTTTCATTCAAGTCTAACAGCTACTGTGGCTAATGAAGAGGGGTGACCTTTCTCTGGGCATCCACTTTTAATCAGTGAAATTCATTGAGTGTCTTGTCTCCAGGGAGAATGATATTTGATAATGGCCATTACACCTGCCAGGATGCATTCGCCATATGCATACTGTTAAGACAAATAGCAATAACATTTTCAGAGCAGAAGGAATGCAGTGGACCGCCAGAGGGGAGAATCAACCAGTTCAAAGGGTGACGACACACTGACTCTCTTTGTAGGTGTGTACGATTTCTGACCTGCAGGTGTCCAAAGCCGTAAAAAAAATTCTGCAGGCTTCGCCCTGGGGAATAGGGAAAGGATGATGCAGCAAATGTTTGAAACAGGTGGGTGCTTTTTTTCCTTCTCTGTTACAAATCTTTATGCATCACCATTACATAATGAGGAATCATTTGCATCGATTTGTGAAAAAGAACTGCTTGCTGCTTCTTTGCATTAGATGTGTTGTGCTTGTAAATATATAGATGTACGTATATGTGGATTCTTTAATTTATAATGCGCATGTTCCTGGCTTCATATTTCACATTCATACATGAGCGTGGTATTGATCTCGTCATCTTACTCTTGAGAAGAAGAAGAAGAAGAAGAAGAAGAAGAAGAAGAAGAAGAAGAAGAAGAAGAAGAAGAAGAAGAAGAAGAAGAAGAAGAAGAAGAAGAAGAAGAAGAAGAAGAAGAAGAAGAAGAAGAAGAAGAAGAAGAAGAAGAAGACGAAGAAGAAGAAGAAGAAGAAGAAGAAGAAGCTAATATGCGCACTATACCTGTCCCTTGTAGTTCATTTTCAAATGCTGAAAGTACTGGAATCAAGTATGTGTGTCTTCTGTGACATTCAAAGAAATGCCTCTCCTGGTTGCAGCCTTTCTCTGTTCCCCATTTAATATCTATGATGACATTGTGACTTGACACAAGTCACAATGTCATCATTGTTGTCCCCACAGGGAGCTAACCCAAAAACAAAAACAACTGTGCAACATAAGACAATGCAATAAAACAGCCTTAGCAACCAGTATACCTGTGTGAGGGACATGTGCAATTTCAGTGACTCATTGTGTCAGTGGGATGTTGAACCAGCTCGATGCCTGTTTTTTTTTTCCAGAGGTCAGTGGTCATATTGGATTGTTTTCTATTGTACAGTGGTTGTGTTGTTGTATGTTGTAGATGGCACATGGCCTGCATGCATGCTGTCATCATTGTGCAGATCCCCATACAGCTGAACACACACAGGACAATCCTTCATCGATCTCACACATGCTGATCAAACACTGCGGTGTAGCCATCTGAATGGTTGGTTGTGGGACTCCATTGATCGTGGATTGATTGCTGTTTTCCATGTATTCAGAAGTGTTTTGGCTGGCCTCCAGCTGTGCCTGTGGTTAAAGGAGATGACAGTACACATTTGCAGGAAAGGCACTGCGAGGCATTAGCCAGCTGGATGGTGTGCAGAGGAAGATAGATATTCCCGTGTTGTAGAGGCATGTATCTCCTATAAATCCCATCTTTCTCTTTATTTTTAATCCAACTCCTCCTGCAACAATGGATTCTTCACTAAACAAAGTGTGTATTTTCACTCATGACACTTTCATCCTAAACTGCTCCCTGATGCATCAGCCAAAACACTCCCTCATGGGACACAAACAAGGAGGATACTGTTTGTCGGCGCGTGTGAGACTTTTTCGGGATTGAAGAAACATCTAACAGCACATGTTTCATTTTAACACAATGGAAAAAAGGATGCAGCTTTTGGAAGCCTTACTTCAGTGCTGTGTTGTGCTTGCCTTTGTGGGCAAAGGCAAAACAACAGAGAGTGTCATGAGTGCACATGGGGTGAGGGATCAGAGACACAGTATGACATATTAATCTCCTTCCCCCCAGGCAACCTGACACCACCAGAACACAACAGGTAGGAGAAGACATTCAGTTTGCAGTGGTCAGCACAGGGTTTTGTGCGCAGTATATTCGATTACAGACTGCCGTCATTCTATGTCTACCTTTAGTTTCATACTATATACAAAAAAATGCAATCAGTATTCACTTACAATACATGTCCGACTCTAGCTAAATGTATGCACAAAATGTAAATATACGCCTACCTCTAAAGCTGACACGTCACATCTCATTTATTTCACTTGTAAACAAAGAGAGATTTAACAAACCACAATGTTTGGTTTCATAGAGTAACATCATGCAACTAGTTATTTGAAAACAACAGTTGGGCACAATGACGGTGCAGTTTCTTTAGAAGTATAGGCGAATGTTTTCATTTTAAAGAAAGCCACATTAGCTGCTTCCAGTCTGTATGCTAAGCTAGGCTAATAATGTCCTGATTCTAGCTCAACATTTTGGAAAGTACACTTGCTCACTTTCTTGCCAAGAGGTGGATAATACATCAGCATCACTCTCTGGTCTCGATGATGAATATGAAGCTATGGCCAGCAAGCCATTAGCCAAGTTTAGCATAAAGAATCAGAGGGAAAAGGCTAGCCTGGCTTTGTCCCAAAACCCTGCCTCCCAGCACTTGTAAAGCGCATGAATTAACATAAATATCTAATTTGTTTAATTCCCCTGTGTCTAGTTGTTTATGCTAAGCTATGCTAATCAGCTGCTGCCTATAGCTAACTCTGGGAAAAGAACGCAATTTGGAGAATGACGAATATCAATAAAAAGATATCAATATGGTACGCCCATTTTCCAAAGCACTTCCCTGAACTATTCCTTAAAGAATAAAAATCTTTCCCAATATTTTTTGTTTTGAATCTGATTGTTTATAGCTACTGCTATTAAACACAACAGTATGCCAATTCTTCTTTAAGTTCTTGTCTGGAACTACAGTGGCCTGCCATCTGCAAATTGAATGCTGTCTTCGCAAAGTGTGCCTGGGGGCTTCTTGCTTGTGGATCAGGGAATGTTGTTCTCATAATAGACCTTTATTCATGTGGCTCTCAGCCATCTTTCCTTCATTACACCATGGGCCTAAAAACCCCAAAACCAACGTGACCACAAGCCAAGCATGTGGGTCCCCTCTGTTCAGTAAGCTGCCTCGTCCAAATAGGTCCGCTGAAGTGATGTCATGGGGCAATTTTCATTACCAAAGCTCCATGAACATGTGAAACCCATGCAAGTTCAGACAGAGATGACAAGCAATTAACAATTATAAATGAACACTGTCCCCTGCAGCCAAAACGCTGATACTGTGAAGGAGCAGCTGAGTGTGTATGTTGCTGCGTTTGGAAGGGTAGAAATGACTAATTAGGAGGAGTTCCTTTCATAAACACTGATCAGATAATAGGATGTGTCACACCCGTGTAAAAATGAGGGCGCTTTAAAGCTCCTTTCCTCTTGATCTGCGTCCATAATGATATCACAGCGGTGGCTTTTGGCCCCCAGAGATGAGCTGTTACACACCGTTAAAGACCCATCGTTATGTGCTGCAGGGGCTTTGCTCTACAAAATCAAATGCACATTCAATGAGTTTGAAAAGCAGCATACAACCCTTTAAAAGCACAGCTAACATTTTCAGTTAATACAAGACGGCACTGCATAGGGCTGAACAATCTATCAATTGCCAATTAAAATCGTGATAAGAAAACACAATAAGCAAAATGCAGAGGCTGCAATCAGGATCTACAATATGCTGTGCGTCTGAACCAGACATTGAAGTGTCGTTTTTACACATTCATTCGGATCTCTGTGTTTACCCGTCATGCTCACCTATCAGAAATGGCCCAAGGTCGACTGCTTATACGCTCACCAACAAGCATGTGTAGCTCAGGGAAAGCTTAACATTTTTGATGTTGTCAAATGGACACTGCTGACAAGTTACCAATATAATGAAAGTATGCTTTAGCCCAGTCATATGCAAGTAGTACGCCAAATGAAAAGGGCTCATGAAAGTAGCCTGGTGAGACCAGCCTGATCTTGAGAGCTTCACATTAGTTTCTCTCCCTCAGAACACTGTGGCCTTTCTCCAAATTCCCTGGGGAGGAGCCTGGTCAAAACATCACCGGGCCAATCAGGACCCGCGTTCTGACCTAATGTTCGTCCAATATAGTGGCAGGCAGCTTCTGATTAGATCATGTTGTCGTCAATCTATCCTTGTGACACCAGCCATATCTCATGAGCTTATTTGTCGATACATGTGAACGTCAACGACTACTGGAACCAATCAGGGGCTGCCTTCCAAAAACAAACGTGGGGATGGCCGGGTCGGACACGAGGCTAGATTGACAACTACATGAACCAAACAGGGCTGCCTTCAACTAACGGACGGGACCAGTCTCCTCTCTACAGAGATAAGAAAAAGTCCATACTGATCTGTTGGGAGAAAAGAATGTGAAGCTTGCATTGTCAGGCCGGTCTCACCAGGCTATCATTGAGGCACTGTGATGTCACTCAAATACACACTACCTCACTAAAGAGTAGTTCTTGAATTGTATAAAAATGTCCTCCAAGGATAAAAGATATGCAATCCCCTCCTCAGTGAAGTTGCCTTCACATTCAGTTCAGACAGAGCTGAGAAATTTCGCTTCAACAACCGATTTGTGGTCAAGCACGACTCACTGATACATTTCATAAATGATGACTTTCAGTTGAAGAGTTGCTGCCTGCAAACAGAATATTTTCCTTCACATATTTACCGCACAGGAGAAAATGTGCCTGACTAAATCAGTGGACCAGGATCCAGTGTTTTGGCCAGGGGCTAAATCTCTCTCTCACTCCGTCGTTCTGTCAAAAAAGTTGCAAATTGGTATTTTTCAGCACTAGCACAGTGCAGGACACAGCCAGTGTTTGAAGGAAGAATTTGTTAGTTTTTGAACCAAGTTATCTTCCTCACACATTGACTCAGGATGATCTTCACCGCAGAACTCCCGCTGCCGTGGTATACAGTGCACGGTAAGCATTTGACTGCCACGCTCGAACATGACACTTCATAACTTCAGTCGGAGCAGCTCCAGCTCAACGCATGTGCTGGTGTTACGTGACGAAAGTTGACAAAGCCAAACATGAGCCACGTTATGCAGTTTCCATGGGTGGAAGAGTTGGATTTCGAGAGTTGAGCATATCTTAATGGTTCCTAAATCATGCTTAAACTCCACAGAGGCCCCGTCAGTGGTGCAGAGTGAATTCAAGACAAAACAAAGCAAAGAGCTTCATAGATCCAATACATATATGTCACGTCATTTCTCCATCAGATGAGATTTGTACAAGAAATGTCACCAATAAACTTACTTACATGCTTACAGTTTGCAGGAGTCAACTACTTTCTCTCGGAAACTGAGGAGTGAAGGCCACTAAACACAAGATGACAGCCTTCACATTCATCCTAGAGTTCTTCAAAACAGCTACGATTATTCTCCCGAGACAAGACAAGGTGACCAGAGCTGTCTCATTCTCTGAGATATAGCCGTGATGTAAATGTATGCAAAAACCCTATGGTAAACTTATTGTCAGTGCAGGCAGCAAAATACTTTGTTAAGCAAATTGGGGGGTTGTCCTCGTCAAAAAGTTTGGCTCCAAGGAGAAGATATATATTAATGATGCTGCACTTAAATGCTTCTTTATAAAAAAACATTTAAAATCACCCGGACTTATCATGAAGCTGATCAAATCCCATTACTTCAGCTGCTTTTCAAATGCCAACATTCCTTGCAAGAGAGAAAAAAAAGTCTTGTCAGCTGGAGGTGACTGAATGATTTATCTATCCCAGGTCCCTGAGCAGATCAAAACCATCCTTAGCATCTTCTCATTTGTTTCCTGCTGACAATCAGGCCTTGAGAGACCTGCCTCGTGTGAGAAGACATACATGATTTATTTGCTTGATTCTGCATCAGAAACGGGAGGACATTTCAAATCTGCGCACACAAATTTCACACCTCATGGTTCCCCAAATTTCGATTATACATGAAATGACCCTATCTGTCAAGCATCAGTCTCCGCACATCCTACTCTTAACCCTCACAAGGTGTCGTAAATAGTAAAATCGGAGTACAGGTAATTGTGTTGTTATCCCTCAAATCGGAAATCCAATATACCTTTTGCTGTAAATACATTGCATGGGCCCGGTCAGCTCTCATCCTGTTACAATGAATATGCAAATGACTTCTATCTGGTTTTGAATCTCGAGGAGTAATCCTATAGTCCGTGGAGGAAAATCAAATCCTGCCGCATTTTCAAACACCCTATCTCCTTGGCTGGTTCAAGTTAATACTATGACATTAGAGCTGCAGTCAGAATGTGTGCCTTGGGGGGCTGTGCTATCACCCGTTGTGAGGCAGGGATTAGTCAGCCTCAGAGCAGCAAGCAGAGCCGGCCCGAGGCATAAGCGAACTAAGCGGTCGCTTAGGGCCCCCGGCCGCCAGGGGGGCCCCCTAAAAAAAAAAAAAAAAAAAGAAAAATGTAGTTTGTGTGTTTGATATTAACATCATATTATGCAAATGTGAGTTATCATACAAAAAAAAGAATAAAATGTTTTGGTCTAGATAAATAATAGCCTAAAAATCACGTTCACATCCATGCACAGCGTGTATTGAGTTTATTTAAAAACAATTGGAAATGGGGCTGCCCTCAGTTGCCCATGCACTGTGTATAGTCTATAGCCTATTTCAGCCTTGTCTGTGGAAAAAAAGATACAGTAGCTGGACAACAGAGTTTTTCTGCTTCGTTCCTCTCACTGCATTTAAATGCATTCATTATATTACAGAGAAATATGTCCCGTAAAAGAAAAAGAGCTCCAAGCCCAACCCAGAGGACCCTCCATAACATTTTATTTTATATTAATATTTTTATGGAAAATCCATGTGTCCTTCTTCAATACAGTAGCTTCTAATTCATCTGACCCAGTGTCTCCGAATTATTTGTTCACACACAATTTCTCAGATTTAGCCTCTTAATTTTCCTCTCAAAGTGCACCAGATTCATGCATTTCACTTTAAAAAGGTTAAAAAAATCTCCCGGGGGGGCATACCCCCGGAACCCCCTAGGAGGGTCTGAATCTCGGCTGTCTAATATTTTCGCACAGCTGCACTGTGGAGGCACTAGCGAAAAACACTGGGTGTGTGAATGATATTTAACAAAGATCTATAGTTTCAGCAGCGCTAACATTGGGGCGGGGCCCCCTAATCATATTTCGCTTAGGGCCCCCTGAAGGCTTGGGCCGGCTCTGGCAGCAAGCAAAGTGACAGACAAGAAGGCACTTTGATTGTATTTGAATATTGCCTGCATAAGGAAATATTCCGTGTCACATTTGTATTTCTCTCTCTCTCTCTTCTGTTGAGCAATGCAGTCACTTACTGGACTGAATCTGACCTCATAATTTCATCCAATAAAGCTGAAATCAACCTAAAAAAAATCAATAGTATAACGTTAGAGTGCCTGCTCTGAACTTTGGATGATATGGTATAGCAAGAAAGAGAAGGAGAGGAGAGTCACTCTGGATGAAATGTCGACTTCTAGCCCAAATATATAAGGTCATTTCCTGAGGTTCCAACTGTTACTCCTCCCCCACCCACCCAATCCCTTCAAACTCCCTGCAGCTCTGCCCAGCTGCAGGGTCTGAAACACACACTGTGTTGTCTTTGTGATAATCTTCTAGCCCCCGCAGGGTCTCACACTAGGGTCAACATCACACGCCAGCCCCCAAGGAGACCTCTCTCTCTCTCTCTCTCTCTCTCTCTCTCTCCCTCTCTATCTTTCTCTTTCTTTCTCTTTCTGTAATTTGTATCACACAGCCAGAAGTGTTGGGACAGGACAAAGGGCAGGGTCTCCATCTCAACAACCCCAACAGCCCATTACAGAGTTGCTGCAGTCAGAGGGTATCATCACTCAGGAATACAGAATAACGTTAACAATGGTGCTCAAAGAAAAGTTTTTGGAAGGCCATAAAGTTGATGTCATTTCTGTGCAGTGAGGCTCTAGAGCACTCAATAAATAATGAGGTCATTATGCTACAGGCAGTAGTTATTAGTGCAGTGCAAGACTTACTGTATATCTCCCTATTTGGAAGCCCTGTTTGACTACTGTAATTCTAGCCTACTATCTATTTTTACAAAGATCAAGGTAGATTAAGGTGTGAATGTATTTGACATCCATCACAGGTCGCTTTCAGTAGCTATCATAGAAAGAACACCAACATAATTTTGAGCACAAACCAAACCTTTCTTCTTTTTTGGATTCTTTGGATGCTTGCCTTTCTTTGTACTGAACTGAAATATTCACATCTTTCAGGCTTTTTGTTTGGTTTTTAAAGTTTTCTTTCCTACCCGGAGCTTGCTTGTGGTGTAATCCTACACAATGTTTTTCATCTGCACTGTGCTCGGCTCTCCAAAAGTAAAGTAAAAGTTGCAAGAACACCATTTAAATGTATAACATTACAAGTAAGAGACCTGCATTTAAAATGTGTATAATAAAAGGGGTAAAATGTACTTTAGTTTTCAAAAGTAAAAACACATTTCTGATGTTTGTATGATTTATCAATAACAATCAATGATCATACCAATAATAATCCAATAATATATTACATTGTAGAATTATTGTTAGTGGTGCATTAACATGTAAGTCACATTTTTATGTTGGAGCTGGCACTGGTAATTACAATGCATTATATGCAAGAGGACCATTTGTGTATGAAAATAAATTGTTCATCTGTATAGTAATCAGTAATCATAGCTCTTATAGATAATTATAGATCATCAACATATGACAATAAAACTAAAAATATTTTTTAAAGCCAGAAGCTTGATAAAAACATCTCTTGGTGTTATGCTTAGCTGTCTTCTTTTGACCCCCCCCCCCCCCCCCCACACACACACACACACACACACACACACTCTCGCTCTATCAGTGGTCCACTGTGTTGCCTCCCTCTCTGAGCTGTTGTCATCCATCTTTTCAAGTGCATGGCCACTGTAGCAACGCAGCTTTTAGATGGCGCTTAGCCCACTTGGTCAAAGCCACTGACAGGCAAGCAAATAGACCAAATTGGATGGATGTCGCCTCCCTTGCCAACAGAGGCAAACCCTAATAGTTCACTCCGGTTCCGGACTCTCTCATCTGTCACACACACAAACTCAGAAACAAAATGTTCAGCATCTTGTTTTCAAGCTCTCAGTCCCAATGTTTTTCACCTTGTTTTCATATCCTGCCTTCCTTCTGCATTTCGTCCTCTCCTTCTCTCTTGATAACTGTGTGTGTGTCTGTGTGTGTGTGTGATTGCTCCGTGGGAGTGCATGTCATGAGGGCTTGAATTTATCATTCCATTCACTGTGTATGTTCTGCAGGTGTGCAAAAGGTTACAATAGCAGAAATCGTTTTTGCAATCACAATCAGTCATCATCGCCTGGAGACAATCAATAATTTACTGTATATCCTGGATGAGGAATGAGTCGTCAATTTGTGTCGGTGTGCTTCATTTCGCTACTCTCTGGTGGTCTTGTTAAAGATAAAACCAGTGGCGCAATTTGTGAAGGAATCTCTTTTCAACACAGATATAAAGATCTGATAAAAAATCTGATCAAGGCATTAACAACACAGTAAATACCGTTTTTCTATAGATTGCCTCCTTCAGCATGGATTGAGATAACCTTGTGTAAACTGGTTTAGTCTAGTCTCAGGATCCCAGGAGAAAACGGGTGCCTACAGGTACAAAAACTATTGTGAACAAGAGAGTATATCACTTTCATGGGGAGGGTGGGGGGACTACAAACAGCAGTGCCTCAAAAATGATTAAATTCCATATTTGTCAACAAACAATATTCATGCTTCATGCATTTTTCATCGGGTTTGGAGATTATCTGAAAAGGGACAGCCCTTCCTCACAGCATGCTGTAAATCATCCTCCCAGTGCTCTTCCTGTCTGTGAGTGAGACTGAGTGGATCAGAGTCTATGCTGTCGTACTGATGCAACATGACTCCAGGTATAAAACCGACAGACACACCTGTCTCACCAGCAGTGTGTCATCCTCTCTGCCCCCCGCTGTCCTGTGAGTCAGAGGGAACTGTGAACCTGTGTCAGTCCAAAGAAAGACATTGACTAAAATCAAAGAACAGTCACAGAAAAGTAATAAAAAGGCTGACACATTTCTAGCAGCCTTTAATCACTATTGTGCTATGGCAGTGGTGTGGGTGATTCCCAGAAATTAGCTTTGGTTATTAAAAATCTCCCCCCCCCCCCCCCGTAGAATTAAGGGTAAACAAACATAGCTGTTGAAGTCAGCAATTCTGGAGAAAGGTTCTTGTCAAAATCACTTTTCCACCGTCAACTACCTGTCCGTATTATGTGCGCTGAAAAAAATAATCCATTGTTAATACACAGCATTGGCTCAGTAGACGGGCACGTCTATACGGTGGGCCCCTTTGCATGTCTGATATTAAGCTTCTATCAAACATAAGACAAGCAAACAGACAATCCCACACTGAAAAGTTATTTCAAAAGCAATCACTTGATATGATTACTGGTTACCTGGTAAATTACTGAGTTACATGTTACTGCCAGACACTGGCTGTGACCCACTGAAATATGTTTAGTTTCACATCTGTGATTGTGCGTCTGACAAAACCGGGAATATAGTTTCCCAAAGTTACCGTAAATTGTATAGAGTATGCAGTGACATATGAGTAAATTTCTGCAAAGACATATTTATCCTTTGGGTTTAAGGTACAATACACTGCTTTGGCCTGAAATAACAAAATATACGGTGAAATTAGTGTTTTCTCTGAAATAGATAAGGGCAGAAGTTGTATTTGCTGCCTGCATCTGTCTTTTCACAGTGTGGTTGTTATTCTGCCAGTCTCTGATCCACTTATAGAATGAAATGGGAGTAAAGCAGGAACCGGCATATGCTAGTAATAAAAAATGTCACGAACAAAATAGACATATACCTTCTCCTGTGGTAATCTGTACCACATGCCGCGTCAGTTCAGCTGGGGGTTGAGCAAACTCACTCAGTCAGAGTTAAAGATTGAGAGGACGTCCAACGTTCAGCTGTTTAAGTAAAGCATTCGACAAAAGATGTTTGGCACTGCTTAATGTGGCCTTACTGTAATGTAAAAATGTTGATGGATACTCAAGTAAAGTCTCAGTTTCTGGCACTTTTGTCATTAACTTTCTCTCACATCACCCACTCAATATGCCACACCCATTGCAGTACAAACTAATGTTACAGATTTTCATTAGATCTGGAGGCGGATCTGTCATGGTTCAGACATGTGTCCGTCTACAGCGCGCAGTCTCCCCAGTGGGGGCCTCACACGTCAGGATTGACAGAACTATTAGAGCACTGCCAGACATGTAGGACAGGACAAGGTTACCCCAGCTCGCCACTTACTCTACACACCAACGCAGCGGCAGAAAGTGAACAGATAATATCTGCGCTATAAGAGAAATCTGGACTTGACGCAGACGGGAGAAAATGAAAGAGCAGGACTGAGAGAATGAGAAAAGAGATCAGCAGAAATGAGACGGAAGGGCAAAGACAGTGAGGGGTGTGTAGAGGAGAGACACATACATAAAATACATCCATTTACTCACATCTTGATTGCTCTTATTTAAAACCTTCTGGCTGCGTTTTCCAGGTCACGAGGAATGATTGGGGCAACTGCACAGTGGAAAATAGAAAGAGCAATGACGTATTCACTTTAATCAAAGATGCATACAGTATATATATGCAATGGCACACACAGTCCGAAGGTCAGCGCTCTGAGTTCTCGGGGGAAGTAATGGGACACCGGTCCATTCGAACATAATCAGTAGTGCATCAGCAGATTCAATGCCTCCTGAAATGCTACTAAGCCTTTCATCATGTCGTTCCACTGTTCACAAGCAAGCAAGCCTATCTTTTTCAAAGACAACAAGTCAAGTGACAGAGCCAACTGAAAACACTAAAGCACAACCTTATGTGACTGAATATACTGTGTGTATACTGAATGCTAAATGCTTCCTGGATGGACAAATATATTGACAGCATTGCAGCCACAAGACGAGTTCTGAGGAAGGGATGCGACTCCTTGAATTTGTCTCAACAAGAAAAACTGGCTCCCTTGGTGGTTACTGTCACTATCACCTTTCTTAACAATCCCTGCACCTGCAAGTTAATAAAACAAGTTCAGGCACATCCAAGGGATTGCTGAATGGCCTTCTGGGATATGTTGGAAAACAGTTACTAAATTACTGCAGATGCGACTGCAGACTTAGAGGAAGTGGTATACAGTTGGTCTGACGTATCAATGTCTAGCAATTTTCAAGAAAAAAAGAACATCTCAGATTCTCAAAGCCAACACTTCATTCTGACTCCAAACCGCCGAGCAAATCTTGTATAGGATTCCGTAATGACACTATAGACGGCAGCAGTGATGAGCGCAAACCAGATTATATATCCATATACCCAAGGATAATTACGTCCTGCAGAGAAAGTATGTGTTTATGCCACGGTATGGCTGGCATGTCAGAAGCAGAGTGTGTTTATTTCTGTCACGTGAACGATATCTGCTCTGTGTTTATACAGCTGATGGCTCGATATTGGTCGTGTGCAGGGAGAGGAAACACGCATGAAGTGGTTTATGGAAGACTGAAATAACAGAGCTCACCACGGAAATCCCAGACATGTTTGCACCCCAATGGCTTACTGTATCATAGCCATGGATTAACGAAAACGGCAGGAGAGTTTAAAACCGGCAGCTCCGAGGGTTTATAAGCGCAAATTTTCTTCACCTTGGCTAATCTTCTGTCAAAGGGATATGGAGACCTACATGAGAAGATAAATATCACTCTTATTTCTGTATGTTAAATATTAAACTACGGTTAGCTTAGTTTAACCTATAGAAACAGCTAGCTTGGCTCTGTCCGAAGGTAGCAAAATTCACCAACCAGCTCACTGATTGTTATATCTTGTTTGTCTCATCTGGTTGCCTGGCAACACATTAGGGACAACAACATCAATAACTAATAGGTTAATTAGAAAGCTTTGGAGGT
The DNA here is from genome assembly GCF_949987685.1 of Ammodytes marinus. Taxonomy (NCBI): domain Eukaryota; kingdom Metazoa; phylum Chordata; class Actinopteri; order Uranoscopiformes; family Ammodytidae; genus Ammodytes; species Ammodytes marinus. The sequence goes on along the minus strand of NC_137234.1, from coordinate 23,476,979 downwards.
GTTTTTTGCTACATTTGGATGAAACCAAGTTACCCGTCTTTATCCAAAGATTAGGTAAGTGTCTCCTGGCTGTAGCTCTTTACTTAAAAGGTATAGTCGTCAATTCAGTCAAAGTCAGTGAATATCTCTTCACCAGCCACTACCTGTCCATACTGAGTGTAAGCTGAAAAAAGGTCCAATGTTTACACACAGCGCTGGCTCTGTAAACCAAGGGAGCCGGACCAAGCCCGTAAACACTTCTCCAACCAATCAGATACAGCCAGGCAGCGTTAGTAACAACAATGCTATTGGACAGGTAGTGACGACAGCGAGCAGAGCATCTTAAGGAGCATGAAGGGAGGGGTTGTATTTGGTTTTGTGGTCAATTTAAATATCAATAAGCTTTCTCTGGGATGGCAGACTCCACATACAGAAGTGAGAATGGTGTCAAAATAATGCAGATTTTCTCAACATTTCAGAATAAAACTGAATATTATCTTCAGTTTTCACAGTCAGTGATCCACAATGTGTGAGATACTGAAGCCGAAGCACGTTGTACAAAAAGTACAATGCACCTCAAAGAACTCATCTAAGCCGTTATTCAATAGGTCCCAATTTGTGCACTGGGCAGATAAGAGCTCTTCCAGCTGTCTGGCTCTGTGTGCTGCTGGAGTGATGGTCGATTTGGCCAAATGATGCGATCTGATGATTTACCACACATGCCCGGAAGAGGCTAACCATCACTGCAGGTGGTTTTCTCCCAATTAATAAACTAATGAGCAACGTATTAGTGGTCTCATCTTTGTGTTACTGTGAATAAACAACAACAGGTGGGATGATGAAGGTCATAACTGAACTAGCCATGGTGCAGCTTGAGACCGCCGTTGATGGCTACTGTATTAGACGGCACTGCAAGTGGTCGCTGGAAAGCTGCTTTGTTCACAACAACACACATTTGGTTCACAGTTCATCAACTGTGGATCCAAAAGTATCCCGACGTGTCCTGACATGCAGCTTTCTATACACGACGTATCACTTTTCTGATGGTGACAAGACAATCTCTTTCTCAGCTCACATCAAAGAGGAAAGTAAAGAAGCTTACAGGTATCTCCTTCATAATTTCAAATCAGACTGTTATTTAAGCTGTATCGTTTCCCTCTATACTGCAATAAGAATTTGAAACTGGAAAAAAAGAAAAGGGTAAGATAGTGATGCTTCACCTAACTAATCCACTTGCTGGTACTTGTTTGCCCAGAGTTTTTCTTGCTATAATAAGAAGTGCGTGCTGCTTGTCTGGCTCTCATCCGTCACCCACAGCTTCCTTTATGGACTTTCCTGTTTTGATCCGTGCCATCTGTGCCTCTTTCTCTCCCTCTGCTTTTCTTCCAAAGTCGACATCATGAAAAATTCCTTCTTAACCACGACTTCACTGGATTTGGCTCCACAGTGCAGAGATATTGTTCAACTATTCTGGTCTAGCATTGGTATATTGTCATTGTCAACCAAAGAGCCCATGATTCAGAACACTGAGAAAGGTGCAGGTGATTTCGCTACCAGTGCATTTGGAAAACCGGGGGAAATAAATCCCTCCGAACCGCAGAAATAAGGGGGCTATGGGCTCCCTCGATAATGTCAACTAGAGATAAAAAAATACTGAGAGTAAATAGGAAGCCAAACTAATTATGCAGGGGGACTTTTAAGCAATACTGTAAGTGCACACTTTCTTGGTCGACATTGTTAGGACTATAATGGGATTAATCTAATTTCGGTGTTAAAGGCCAAGCATGAAAATGAAATAAAAAGCTACAAAATGTGTCTGCAGCAGCCCATGCAATATTATGTCAAATTATATCACAGAATGGTGCTGTGTTTAAAAAAATTAAGGATAGTTCAGTAGTTTTGAAGTGGGGTTGTATGAGGTACTTATACATAGTTAGTGTGAAATGAAATCTTATGGAGATGGCGGTCAGCACAGTCACTTTAAGGAGTTAGGGGCAGACGTGACTGTAGCAGAAGTCAGCATTGTACTGTTACAGACCGGGCCAAAAGAAAAAAAAATTCTCCACATATATAAATGCTTATCTAAAACCTATATGTCCATTCAATTGTACTCTAAACTAAAAAAATTCCCACAGCTTTGGTTTGCAGCCAGACCGCCATTTATTTTTGTTTTCTTGTGTCTCTTATCCAATAATCCGCAGGAGCTCTGAGTCGAGAGGCTGATCGGCGGAATGATACGTAATAAAACGGGCGTCTGGCGGAAAAAATAAAGCTGAGGAAAAAAATCTCAGTTTAGAGTACAATTGCACCAGTATTGAGGTTTTAGGTTAGCACTTATATATGTGGCGAAAAAACTTTTTCCTTCTGGTCCCCTCTGCAACAGTACAATACTGACAGTAGGCCTACTGCTAGAGCGACATCTCCTCTAAACTCCTACAATGATCGCCATCTACATAAGGTAACACACTAACTTTGCTGAAAGCTGGGATGGAGAATTTGGGGAGAAAATAGCAGTTGGGATAGAGATTTGAACAGTTGACAGTCTCAACAGCCAATAAGAACAGAGAATCAGATATTTTTTTTTGAGCCTCGCTGTGATTGGTCAAAGTGTACCGCTCATGTTAATTTTGACCAATCAGAAATCACATACCCCACCTTTAAGTACCTAAGACAACCCAACTATTCAAAATACTGAACTATCCCTTTAAGCCTTGAAGAGATGTTCATAAATATTGGTTAAATGGACCACAAATTGCAATGTTCTCCTATTTTTCTTAAAAAACTGCAAGGGATGACAACTGAAAGGACCATGAGCAGCAGGATGGTAATTCTCTTCTTTTGTATGACTTTTAATTTATGTTGAATGGCTCCAATCACACGCATGCAGTGGCTGACTGATATAGAGCTAAATGCCACCAGTTGCCTATATTAACACACTCACAGCAGTGACTGGCACTGTGCCACTCAAACCTTATGAAATATCCTCTCAGGTGCCTGAGAAAGGATGGTTACAGGTGAAAAAAGACACCACATTTATCTATTTGCCAGCTGGATGCAGAATTAACTGCATTCCACCACCTGTCTCCCTTTAATCAACTGAAGTTAACCTGGCCGGAGCAACCCCCTCCCCCCTCCCTCACCGTACCAGACTCCATGTCACATCAACAGAATTCCTCATTCCCCTCCCAAAGTCCCAATTAATACCAGATCTGCTCCTGGGCCCTGCATGCATCTGTGGGTGTGTGTGTGTGTGTGTGGGACAGTTTCTATGTATACAAGTCTGAGTTTATGTTGCTGCTTTAAGGCTATCTCCCTCCCGGATAAATGGGGACTGGTCTCCCCCAGTACAGAGTGGTACCGCTTCACACTGCAGTCATTCCTGTCTGTCTGCCTTCCCCAAAGCATGTGTGCACCAGGCACCGACCTCACACTGCAAAACCAACTGTTGGATAAGGAACATAGGGCCTGTGAATGCAATGGGACCTGCACTCCCTCGCCCCTATGAGACATAACAAAAACAGCACAAGGTTGTTTCGTTGCAGTATTAATAGTATACACGACGTACCCTCAACAATTGTCAATTTGTTCTGGTTTCACAAGTCCATGTCTGGGAAATTTACAAAAGTAAGGCCTCACAAGTGTGGGGTCAATTAGATCATAATCTGCTGAAAGAACATCACGGGAAACCCCAACCGCACTTCAAACTGTAATGGTTGTATGGTTTTCCAGGGGATGTGCTGTAATTTACTTTTTTTCTGTCGTTGAGTGGACTTTGACAAGACTCAAGAAAGGTTTGCACTTTGTGCTGCCATTGTGAAAAGCCTGTTTTCCAGGCAAGAAAAGTGAAGAGAGAACAATGCTACAGAGCAGCATGCCCTGTTGTCCAAAAAACCTCAAATTACCCCTCAACAGGGTTATATTTCATATGCTACCGGCAACAGCTCTACGAAGAGGCAAGTTGTGGCAGCATTCAATTCCTACTGAGGCTGCTGTTGGTAGAGAAGCTTTGGCTGCTATATGATGGATCGCCCTCTGTATGATAGTTGAATGTCAAAGCAACATGTTAAGTCCACAAAGAAATCCCTGCTTCTTCATTCCGTGCGGAAGCAGAGAACGGCCTTGATTGCAATCATCTTGTGATGATCTTATCTTGTGATAACTGATTAATTAACCTTGGAAGAAAACAAAAAAAAGTTTTCCCAAGATCACAAGATGACAAACATAAGAGGAAATGGCCCTTTGTGAAAATAGTCGTTGGATTTTTTTTAAATCACAAGATAAATAATTCATTCAGGAATGACACATAAAAAACATGATTATTTTCACCATGTCTTTTGATAATGTTATCATGACATAAAATGTCAGAAACAGCCATACTAGACTCATCACAACAATTGGAGACTTTAGGTCGCGCTAAAGCCTTGTCGATCCATGAGATGGTAATCGCTAAACAAATTATTCTTAATGTTTGGAATAAGGAGATATCCCCCTGCTTCGATATGCCACTCATGGAGTTCTCCAGCACACTATATATGGAGAAAATCCGTTATGAGATCTGAGGAAAATTAGAAACATTTAAACAGATATGGCAGCCTTTCCTCAACCATATAGAAGCGCTGTAGTGACCTTTGTGACACCCTTTTGACTTTTAATGTTTTGCTTAACATTTACCCTTAATTTTAAAAAATAACTTTTAAGTACAGTACGCCATGTTAGTTGTTTATTTTGTTTGTCTTTTGTTTGTCTGTTCACTTTTTCTGTTGTGTGTTTGTGTTCTTTAAAACGTTTTTTTTAAATAAAGTATTTTTTTTAAAGAACATTAGAAAAGACTCCATATACTTTAAAGACACAGATAATTTCAAGTTAGATAAACACAAAACATATAATGATTAAAACTACATTTAACAAATCCAGATGACAAACTAACTGCACTGGAAAATATCTCACCATCAAGCCATGCATGTTTAGCCACATGTTCATGGGGCCTGCAATTTCAAGGTAAATTACCTACACTTGTTTTGAAATTACATTAGGGTGAAATGTCCCTTTAAATCTTTCAACCAAACCAGCTCTGCCCAGACATGAAAGTCATCTCAAACCTAAAGCGTGATCAGGACCTCTTCCTCCGGGTGGTACATATCCCAGGGCAAGGGATATCACGTTCCCCTAGACATTTTCTGTGACATGCACACATCTTTAAGAAAATCAAAAGATCATTGTGTTCCTGGGTCTCGTGGGAGCCATAAGAAATATCCCACCATATAGAGCAGTTTCCAGTCCTGACAGGATACCACAGTTGAAGAAGGGAAACCCAACACCCACCTGCAAATAACACTGAGTCAGACATGATGAGAGGAGCCCCTGACACCTTGATGGATGAGAGTGAATGTGTGCGAGTGAGTATATGTGTGTTGGGCTTGTGTGTGGGAGGCCCACCATATGCTGGATGTGCAAATGCAGAACTGTGAGGTGCAGTAGGTGAGAACAGACATTATAGCGTATAGGGTAATTATGAATCCTGTGTTGAGAACTGACATATGTATTCATGAAACAATGAAGAACAAGCTTATGCCCCCTTCTTAGTATACAAAGAAATAAATCCACACACAGCAATATATAACATCCAGTATACAGTACACATGTGCCTAAAACTAAAGAGCATCTTGTAACTGCTTTTCTATTATTGACCATGCTGGCTCGAGTTGTATAATTACCATACAGTATATGAGAGTGGCATCAATCTTGGCATCTAACACGCGGTGAGAAAGTATTTCTCAAAATGTCAAAGTATTGCTTTACTTGGGAAAAGGACCCCCGAAATGACTTAACTCATTACTAAGGTTCCTAAGAAAAGCTAAAAAGTTAAAAAGGAGAACACCCAACGGAATCACTGCCTTATTGAATTTGTGACAGCACAAAAAAGGTTATCAGCGTTGGTGGAAGAGATGCAATAAAGACATTCATAAAGGCCTCCTGACAAAGCTGGCGTACCAGTGTTAGCATAATATGGAAAAATCACCTCAATTACTTCCACTTGGCAGAGAGAGACGGCGAGAATGGATTGAGCGATACTGGGGTTCAATTTGGCAGGCGGTGGCTCGGTTAAGGTCAAAACACAGAGGACAGAATATTCTATTCTATGGAACTCATTTGCTCAACCAGCCATCCTCTGATGCCAAAAGATGTGTTCATCCAAAAAAAAAAAAAGGTAGATCTATGCTGATTCGCTTCTTTAATTGATTAATTTCTTGCCGCATTGGGACAGGAAAGAAGAACAAGCTGCACACACAATACTGACATGTTTACCTTTTAAGTTGATATGGCTAACGTGTTAGCATAAAGTTTACCATTTACACTTCTAAGGGATAGGGAGCAACATTATCAATCATTCTGTATTCATGTTTCTGGCCATCTGACGAATGTTCAGCATTCACTCTCCTCTTTGTTCAGTGTAGGTCCGTGTCTGGTATGGGTAAGTAGTGTACAATCAGACAGCAGTGAAACTGAACCAAAGCAAGAATGTATGCCTGAGAAACAAAAAAAAATTGTAAAACTAAACAATAACGCTCATATGATGGTTCACTTGATGCACTGTTATTATGAAAAAAAAATTTGACTTTAGCCTCTTTCACATTCAATTCCATGAAACGTATTACTACCTAATGAACCCGAGAATACTGAACAACACCAGGGACTTCATGCATTACGCCACCTTTCTAGCCTTTGGCATTACATCAATATTCCACATGCTCCAGATGTTTCTCTAGCATCTCATCCTATTCACCGATCCAATGCACCACTGAGCACGCAGCACACCTCTTCTACAGCTGGAGCCTCCCTGCATGCCAAGTAGCCTGAGTTTGCAGAGGAACTGACCGAGTATTGACAGTCAGTTCTGTACAGTATGTGCTCGTAGTGTAAACTCTGATGTTATTTTGCAGTCTCTTTGAATGTGTCAAGACATACAGCAATACAGTGATACTTTATGTTTGCATTGCTACAAATGAAAGTACAGTTCTTCTGATGCATCTGATGCCCAGCAATTGTATGCTGTATTAAGCAGCAATGGATGTAGGTAGTAAACCAAATGACATTTACAAAAGCTTTCACTGTGTCTTTAAAACAAAGAAGAACAGTGAAATAAAGTGCTCTTGTTCTGATACCAGGCTTCCGTTGGTGATTCACCAATACATTCTCTCTAGGTTTCTCCCTCTGTATGCCTGCCTATCTGTCTCTCTTTCTCTCCCTCACTCTATAACTCAGTTTTATTCACATCACTCTGCATAATGCATGATAGCACATAGGTCCCCCAAGGCCTTTCATTACGTAAACCTGTTGCAAGAGGAGCCACAGCAGCACTTTTACAACATCCATCAAAACAGGGGAAAGCATGTGGTAGAGTGGTTTGTGATGTATTGCTGTTTAAGCTGCGGCGAAGTCTGAATACAAGTACACTTACTTTCAAAGCACATAGTTCATACATACACCAAAAAACTATTTCTTAACACTTGGAAAGCCAATGTGACAACTATACCAGGGAGGTAATGTGTGCACCACAATCAGCAAATGTAGTGAGGAATGAAAGACCTCAATCCTCTTTGGGAGAAAAGAATAAAACTCGCCTCTGCAGGGCATCTGGGAAACCGACAGGGAGAGCCCCTTTCACTGAAAGCTCTCAAAGGGAGGCATTAAGCCTGCGGATATCAAGGCCGGCCACTTCATCATGTTGTGCATTAACAAAACAGCCACATGCTATATAGGAAGGATATCAGAGAAAAGCATCTGCAATTGAACACTGCACAGAAAGGGAAGAAGAAAGCTGGCCTTAAGAGGACCAGTCTCTCTCTCGCTCCCATCCTGGTCTACTCATGCAGTCCTTACCTGCCTGCAGCTTGTGCAGCTCCCTTGCACTCTGTGAGCAGGACTATTTGAGCAGCAACAACAAAAAAATAAGCTCTTTAACTGATATCTTTGAGCTAAAGTTCACACAGTTTTACTGCAAGAGAGGGATTGTCATGTAACCTTTTCAGAGGGACTTTTTTAAGTATAACCCATAGTGCTCATACAACTTGTTTGGATCAACAGTATCAAGTACCCTATTATAATGTGTGGTTGTTTGAAGTAAATCCAACGAGCAAGCCTTTACCTTGTCATACTCCTGTAAACATGTAGCCTATACTGTGATATCAGAGGGGAGACTTTCCACGTGACAAATTACACATGGGGATTTCAAATCTGAGTATGTGCGGTATAAGGATATGAAGTGGAGAAGGACACTGTCGCATGGACTTACAGTATTCATAACTCACCGCTTGCACTCTTCCCACAGATCAGGTGTTGCCAGGGCAGCAGAGACCCCCAGATCTCTGCGTCACCATTGACGGCCCGCTCCAGGGTCTCCACAGTGAACTTGGGGATCCCGTTATCCCGCTCCAGCAGCGCACTGCGCAGCACCCGCGCGTAAACCTCGCGGAAGAGGCTCTCCATGCACGCGGCCAGGTAGATCGCAGCGTGCTCGTGGATCCTTACCGCGACCCTGCTGTCGACCATCCACCTGAAGAACTTCCCCACGTTGAAGGTGAGTCCGCAGCGCACCGACTTACCGCGGCTGAACTTGTCCTCCTCCGTGCTCATGTTGTACAGGGACAAGGCACCAAGGGCCGAGCTCATGCAGTTCATGGAGACGGTCCACGTCAGGACGCTCTTTATGGCACTTTGGATCTCATATTTGGTGCACTTGGCGTAACGCAAACTCAAGCGCTGCGCCTCCTTGGCGACCCTGACCAGGGCCCGGCTGACCAGCACCGAGAGCCTGAGCAGGACGTCCTGCGGGGGGGTCGGTAGGCTCATCTCCTCGCCCCTGCCCAGCACGCTCACCACTTCCCCGAGGATCCACGGCACATCCTCAAGCTCCGGTAGTTTAGCGCACTGCCCGGTGCTCTCCAGGATCTCGGCGTCTTCGACCAGGACTGTGTTAACAGTGTCCAGACTGTTCTGGCGACTGTGCATCGAGTCGGTTAATTGCCAGTGATTCCCCCCATGCGCCTCTGAGTAGCACAGCGACGCACTGGATGATCTAAAGGAGTCGGCGGCTCCACCATAACCCGAGTCTAGCGTCAAATCCTCCAGGGTCCTCGCTGCTGACTTGCTACTCCTTGCCATAACTGCACCTCATGCTGTAAAAAAGAGGTATCGGGAAAAGTGTAGGAAAATATCCAAGGAGTTTGGATACGCACGCGCCGTGCACGAGCTCCGCTGAAAAATTATTCAGTTTCTTAAAGAAAGTCCATCCAAGGCTGCAAAGTTAAAGAGTAGTATGTCACTCCAGTGCATCAACAGTCACACTGTGCTGTAGCAGCGCAATGCCTGTCAGATGGAGGCGGGGCCGTGGAGAACACCCTCAGTCTCAACCAATTGACTATCGGGAGAAAGCAGCAACGAGCTTTAATTGGGTCGCTTAAAAGTCACTGATGGAGCCCATGATTCGACTTTATAATAAAAATGCCACTTAAAAATTAAGCACGGCGCTTGTGTTATTGACTATGGCCAACTTGTGGGACAACTTAGTTTCTTAAAACTTTGGAATAGCGTTAATGAAGCAATCCAGTCAAATGCTTTGTGTAAAAGTAAACTGTAAAAGACAGAAATTGCTTTAACTAATAAATTACGTTCTAAAGAAAAATCTGCTTTTATATCACTATGTTTAAAGGACAAGTCCTCCAGAGGATGTTCAGATATTTTCTGAGGGCCCAAGTCTGCTCGTAACATGACTCAAGACCATTAATAATAGATTGAATGCATAATGAATCCTCCTCTGTTCCTCGGGAGGAGATTTCATTGATGAGATCTGAATTACTTTCAAGGTCATTTGCTGGGATCACTCACAGGGTCTATCCAAGCCATTTCGTTTTTTTCCACCCTAAAATCGTGGCATCTAGTCCACCTTAAATGAAAGCCATGCTGGACAGATGTGCAAGTGCAATTTGAAAGGTGGTAGAGATATTCGGTATTCTCAAACAGCGGGAGGTACATGTTTTAAGTTAAATTTACTGGAAATAACTGCATTCTTTCTATGATACTGACCAAACCAGTGCACCGCCAATTACTGTAAAAGTGGAGGAAATAATCTAAACTGATAAAAAAATAACTAAAAAACAATGACTTCATGAACTGGAGATGGCTCACAGTTCTGTGTGGCTGCATCTGAGATGCACTGACATTGTAGCTTCTGTAGTTGACAGTCGGTTGGACATCTTCATGGTGCAACAGTGAACCCTGCTGTTGTGCAATCAAACCTCTGTTTATTTTTTTATTTTTTTAATTTTGCAAAAATGCTTGAATTGCTTTGTGATACAGAAATTCTATGACAATTGTGTCTGTTGTATTTTACTGGGGTTAGACTTTTTTCATTGACATGTCACAAGTGGGAAAAGGTGTACATTGTAAATTAAATGATGACAGAATTCCATCTATTGAAACTTGAATAACACAGAGCTACTGTTAATGCTTTTAGTAACACCCGCGATTCCACTATGACAAGTCAAAATGAGTAGTGTGTCCCATATCTCAATAGATGGGGAAAAAAGACAAACTGTTAAGATTCTGAAGGTCACAAATCGGGGGGGGGGGGGGCAGTGCAGTATGAACATGATTCTCCCAAATCAACTTATAAAGATCATAAATGTTTAGACTCTCTCTGAAAGGTGCAAACACTACATACCTTACTGCAAAGTCTATACAGCAGAGAAAAGGGTGTAGTGCGGATTGTGGAGCTCCATATCCATGAGAAATCAGGCAGATGGTGAAGGCTGACTTGGACAAGATGGATGAGCCAGGTTACCTCATGTTCTCTTCGACCTGCATTGCCACACAATGTGGGAGACTGTCACACACATAACCAAATAATTTTTATTTGTATAGCCCTATATCACACATAGACATTTGCCTCAGTGGGCTTTACATTCAATACAATATGACACCCTGCCCTTACACCCTTAGCTCGGCTGACAAAAAACTCCCAGTAAAAAATCCTTTACCGGGAATAAAAAAAATTGAGAAAGCTCAGGGAGAGTCGACAGAGTAAGGGATCCCTCTCCCAGGACGGACATACTGCAATAGATGGCATAAGTAGAGAAAATTCACGAAGGAGTTTGATCATTGAACAGATGTTTACATGGTAACACTAAAGTAATATGAAATCGGGGCTGTCTCCTTTTCACTGTTTTTTTTAATTTATCCTTTCATTTTGGAACAGTGGGGGGGGGGGGGGGGGGATAAGGGAAACCTGGCCTTATAACAGTAATTTGATTTTACTCATATTACACCCATTCATTGCTCCGAGAGCTACATACTTAGTGGCAGAAAAGAAGGCTGTGATGCTGGGCACTTTCGGTTCTTGGAGGATTAATTATTGTGCAAATGAAAGTAGCTAAATTGGGTTATAAAACTCCTTGAAGGTCTTTTGTAGTCCTACGATAATTGAATATCATAATTAAATGTCTGTGTTGAGTGCTTATTAGCCGTTCCAGCCAAGGGACTGTCTAATTCAAATTAGAAGGAGTAGCATGTCAGATGAAAAAAGGTGATTTTGTAGCAAAGGCTTTATAGTTTAAACCCATAAAGCACAAACCAAGTACAGCCCCGCAAATGTCCATCTATCTATCTATCTATCTATCTATCTATCTATCTATCTATCTATCTATCTATCTATCTATCTATCTATCTATCTATACATCTATCTATCTATCGCACTCTTTGTCATAGTCAGTCATTGCGGCTTTAATCAAAGCAAATACAAACTTTGAAAAGAATAAAGACAAATAAATATTGTTTATGTTGAGAAAACATTAAGTGAAGTTTAAAAATAAAATAATTTAAAAAAGAGTACATTTTTAGTTTTGTATTGATGGTAGGCTATTGATACAGTAGCTTTGAAAAAGAGAACCTGGGTATGACTGCCATCTAGAGTCCACTAGCAAAACCACACTTGCATGCTTTCTGTAGTGTAGGCCATTGTTCACGATTGTTTCCCATTGAAGCTGACCTTCTCTTATTCACTATAGGCCAATTACTATCTCAAATCATAAAATCATAAAATCAAGAAGGTAGGCTACTCATTTCCAATGATAAACTCAATCAATGTGACAGGTAACATAGACAATTTAAGGCACCGGTGTTTTTGTTGTTGTTGTTGTATTATTATAATTATCAAGCATGGTATGGCAGCTGTTTGTGTTTGTAGACATGTAGATTGGTAAAGCCTTGTAATAGATTATAACAAGCAGAAAACGGCAATCGTGCTTGGTTACAGGTAAACGGCTGTGTATTATCGTTACTTACTATCACACTGTGTGCACAGATTGAAGAGTGGGCGGGACTGGCTGTACTATACCAAACGCAAAGTGTCAATGTCTGCGGTGCGTTCTGTGCGACAAATCGAGCACACCTAATTCCAAAGGGCTCGCATGTGCTCATCCGGGTACTTCACTCTGCTATCTAGGCCACATTATATAACACAATCCAAATCCTCTTTGTTTAGCTGGTTTAAGGGCGTTTTCTCTATATCTGCTCTCCAAATGTGAACTATGACCAAAAGTTGTAAGAGAATACGACTGAACATAGACGTTTAGACAATTTTAAATAACTTTAGGGGGACATGTAAACGGGGGCAATAAGCACGTTACGTAAACGTGACAGGGGGAAAGTTGTATAACAGCCATGATAACAGCACATCCTGACATCTTCCAGACCAATCACAGCGCTCCTTTCCCTGACGTATTCCTGTGGGTGTTGATGTTGTTACCATACAGAGACGACGTCTTGCTCTGTCAACTAGTTCAGTCTACCAGGGCTTTTACAAAATATATACTATTTATTTTGAACGTGTTGGTAAGGTGGACTCTGCGTTACCTTTGCTGCATTGCATGTGGAAACGAGCCGGACATATCTGCGCATTTCTACTTTTCGTGAACTGCGTGTCTTGTGTAACACGGGCTTCACCAACGACATCGGTAACGAAAACAAGCCAATTTAAACATCGTTGCTGGCTCAAAACGTTATATTTCGTAAGTTATACTGCTTGAAATGTGGCCATTTCGTCTGTGCTGCTAATTGGGGTATTCGGCGTTTAAAACTGTGTCTGCTGCATTTACCTTCTGCACACACATGACGCCACCGCTTGTCAGGAGACTCAACTCTGTGGACAGATTTATGGAGCAAGGTTAGAGACAAGACAAACCTTTGTAACGCTTCCTAACGACTACAGTGACCGGACTAAAAAATACTACGATCCTGGATTTGACTGGACACTTGGCTATTTTTTCTACCAAAACTACACAAGTGGGTGTTTTTCTCTAGTTGTTTTGGGACCCCTCTCCTGCCTTCTGTTTGCCCCTATCGGAGTTAAGTAGAAAACGCAGATAAAATGGTGGTCAACACCATCCACTGGTTCCGAAAGGGACTGCGGCTGCACGACAACCCGTCTCTAAGGGACTCCATCCGAGGAGCAGACACCCTGCGCTGCATCTACATCCTGGACCCTTGGTTCGCAGGCTCCTCCAATGTGGGCATCAACAGGTGGAGGTAAGGGATTGGACTGGATGTTAGAACTTGCAAGATGTGATTGAGAGATTGGGAGTGTTAGTTGGGCAGAGGGCTTAACATAATAGCCCAGTGTATATATCACAACTTACTGGACTTCAAAAATCAAGTGAACCATAATTAAACTCCTTCTGATTATCTCCCACTTCCACTGATTTGACCACATGCCTGTCTGTAGAGAAATGCCATATTTTCATGTTACTGTAAATAACAGTTATCACTGTACTACTCTATTGTGGCCTCAAATCATTTCACTATAGGGTATTATATGTTTCCACTATATGTTTGTCTTTCAAATGTCAAAAAACTAGGATGCATCATTGAGCTCATTTTTACTTGACGTCATTGCAAATGAGGGTCACCCTTCAATTGATCTCTCAAGGATAAAAAAATAAATTCATAATGTAAGATTGCACGTAGTAACAATTTTTTAGCACTATTTGTTATGTGGCATTTTTCGGTAATTAAATACAGTAATTGTCTCTATTGTGTGTTTACAAATGTTTACAAGGGTTGTCGCCATGTGTATCCGCCCTGAATGGAGGGGTTAGGGAAGTGGGTCAGTGTGTTGTTGTTATGGTCATTATTTATTACATCACATCCTGACAGATTTGACCTATATTGTACACACATCAAACCCCCAATACACCCTCCGTAGTCAGCTACCGCACCTCATTTACTATGTACACACACTACATCCACATCGTTCAGATTTTATGACTTTATTTGCCGTTGGTATAATGCTCAGCCACTGGGACTTTGTTGAAACGATAGTAAGGGTAACTATGGTTTCTGGCAGGGGGTTGTCTCATCTCTATAATCAATTATTTGACCGTTCTGTCTGTTTCATTCCAGGTTTTTGTTGAGTTGTTTAGAGGACTTGGACGCCAGCCTACGCAAACTCAACTCCCGCTTGTTTGTCATACGGGGCCAACCTACAGATGTCTTCCCTCGTCTATTTAAGGTAGGAGAGACAGAAGTGAGCAAAGGAGGCACTGTTAAGCTTAGCCTTGCTGAAAAAAACCTTAAACTTAGTAGTAGTATTTTTATTTATACTTTTTTTTCATCTTTTACTTGCACAGATTTTACAGAATAAACAGCAGCTTACATGACTAAAAAGTGTGTGCGTCTCTTTCTTTCTTCCTCAGGAATGGCAGATCAACCGTTTGTCTTACGAGTATGACTCTGAGCCATTTGGCAAGGAACGTGATGCTGCCATCCAAAAGCTAGCCAGCGAGGCGAAGGTAGAAGTCAATGTGCAGACTTCACACACCCTCTACGATCTGGCCAAGTGAGTGTCCATAACGTTGTTGCTTAAACAGATTACATCCCATTGTAATGAGCCTGGTTGAAACCAAAATGGATTGTCACTGCCTGCTCTGGGTTTTGCGTGCCTGAAGATTTACGTCGATCCCGTTCACATTCTTCTGTCCTAAAGGATCGTAGAACTGAACGATGGACAGGCTCCTATCTCGTACAAGCGCTTCCAGGCCCTCATTGGCCAAATGGACGCTGTGGAGCTGCCTGCAGAGACCATCACACTCCAGGTTCTAGAAAAATGTGCCACACCCATCAGTCACGACCATGATGACAAGTTTGGGGTGCCCAGCCTGGAAGAGCTTGGTATGTTCATTTTTCTTTAGTTTGTGTCTGTTGTGTGAATTGATACACCAGTCGTGGTACTCACGCCACATTGAACCCTTTCTGAATCTTTCCTTGTTCTTTGTGCCCTTTCAGGTTTTGAGACGGAGGGCTTGACCACAGCAGTATGGCCAGGCGGAGAAACAGAAGCCCTCATGAGGCTAGAGCGGCATCTGGAGAGGAAGGTAAAAATGCATTTACTAAACAGTCCAAATGAGCCCAGATCTGGTAAATGTTTCATTGATTCATTTCATCATAACTAGAAAGCAAGAATTGATAGTCTGAGAACATTTTAGATTAATCAACAGAAACCCAATTAACCTCACCACATTTAAATCTAATGATTAAGACTAAACCACACTGTGACAAGATGCTATTTATTCTTCTCGCTCCATGTGATAAACTTCACCAGTTGTTGGCTACTACACCATTAACATTGTCATTGTTTTTTTTTAAAACTGTCATTTATTAAGCAGTCACAGTTGAATTATTTTGTAGAAACTGACTAGTTGTCTTTTTACCAGGCATGGGTGGCAAACTTTGAGCGTCCACGAATGAATGCCAACTCCCTGCTGGCCAGTCCCACGGGCCTCAGCCCCTACCTGCGCTTTGGATGTCTCTCCTGTCGGCTCTTCTACTTCAAACTTACTGATCTCTACAAGAAGGTAAGAATGACCATGGACCGGACATCAACAATACAAACACAATTAAGTCATGATTAAGTTTCACCTAGAAACTTTCTCTTAGCCATTTTTTCAATTACAATTCTAAAAGATTGGAGAAATGCTGGTTGTCATGTGATGGTAATCTTGTTCCCTTTTGTGTGCTCCCATCTCATCAGGTCAAAAAGAACAGCACCCCACCGCTTTCCTTGTATGGCCAGCTGTTGTGGAGGGAATTCTTCTACGCGACAGCCACCAACAACTCAAGCTTTGACAAGATGGAGGGAAACCCTGTGTGTGTGCAGATCCCTTGGGACCGAAACCCAGAGGCGCTGGCCAAGTGGGCCGAGGGACAGACGGGCTTCCCCTGGATCGACGCCATTATGACCCAGCTGAGGCAGGAGGGCTGGATCCATCATTTGGCGAGGCACGCTGTGGCCTGCTTCCTCACAAGAGGAGACCTCTGGATCAGCTGGGAGGAAGGCACCAAGGTGAGAATACTTCAATTATAACGCTCAAAATTGTCATCAGTCACCACAGTTGGAAAGGTAATTCAAAGAAAATGAATAAATTAAGGTCATTAGATGCTGTCCTGATGCCTCTAACTACCATGCATTGTCATTGTGTGTCATATACAGGTGTTTGAAGAGTTGCTCATAGATGCAGACTGGAGTGTAAATGCTGGCAGCTGGATGTGGCTTTCCTGCAGTTCTTTTTTCCAGCAGTTTTTCCACTGCTACTGCCCTGTGGGATTTGGACGACGCACGGACCCCAATGGCGATTTCATACGGTAAGTCAGTACTTTCATCTGCATCACATGAATATAATTATCATCTGCAGATA
Organism: Ammodytes marinus; assembly: GCF_949987685.1. Classification (NCBI taxonomy): domain Eukaryota; kingdom Metazoa; phylum Chordata; class Actinopteri; order Uranoscopiformes; family Ammodytidae; genus Ammodytes; species Ammodytes marinus. The sequence continues at coordinate 23,460,255 of NC_137234.1, read as the reverse complement.
AACACACCACCACACATTCTAGTGGGACACAAGTAAGTGATCATTGAGAGGGATTATTTTGTATGACGCTATACCCTTTGTATTATTAAGAGCTGAAAATTATCAAATCTATTATGGCACATGTGTGTTACATCTCAGAAAAGGTTCTCAAAAATGTATGTTGTGCTACATTAGTCTATTTTACCTTATGTCCACACACTTTCTGTGTTCCACATATGTCTTTATCCTTTTTATTCTCTGCTCCTAGGCGTTATTTGCCCAAATTGAAGGGCTTTCCAGCCAAATACATCTATGATCCTTGGAATGCCCCAATGGAGGTGCAAAAGGCAGCCAAGTGCATCATAGGAGTCCACTACCCCAAGCCCATGGTGAACCACGCTGAGGCCAGCCGCGTCAACATAGAGAGGATGAAGCAAATTTACCAGCAACTTTCAAGCTACAGAGGACTGGGTAGGGACATGACCCAGATACTGATTACATCAAACTCACACATATTCATGCCATCATTTTTATTTATTTCTTTTACATTTGGAATGCTACCTGTTTATATACAGATAAAAAAAGTTCTCAGATGAATTATGTTTAAAGTGGTTTTTTTTGCAATTAATATCCACGCACATCAACTTGTCAACTTGTCTCGGCCAAACCCCAGTGTTCTAGATTTTGGCATTGTGTTTCAGTATTTATACGCCCCTTTAGGCAATGCAGGGTTAAAGCATTGGTGTATAGTTAGTATCAGAGGACTCTTACACCTCAGACCAGAACGTTACAATTATTTTGGTCAATCGTCAGCCCGAAGTTCAAAAAATATTCCTTCGCTACAGATTGCTCCTGGGCTAAAGAACCATTTTTTTGTTTTGGGTAAATGTAAAATGTTTGGTTTGGCTTTCATTTCTCTGCAGGCATGTTGGCAGCAGTATCTGCCAATTCCAACAATGGTGCAAATGGCAGTAACATCAGAGGAGTTGGCACAGGGACAAGTCAATGTCCAGGAGGCTCCTTTGAAAACCCCTCCACACAGGAGGGAACGTATCAAACAGGTATGTAGGCTGGATGGTTAACATTGCCATTTGTTAACATTTTTTTGTTAAAGTACAGTTGCCTGAACACATATCTGCGTGAGATAGCACTAAGATAAGGAGCTAGAGTATGAAGTAGTTTTTAAAAGACTACCCCCTCATTTAACCTAACCCCACTAAATTGACCTCACTTATACGACTCTAAATCTATAGATCTTGGGAATGATATACAATTGGCGGTATGCTTATGATCATTGACCCAATGATCAGATGTGATTTGAGATGTGTCTTAAGCTGAAGTGTATTTGAATATATAGCTTGACTGTTTAATTCTTGGTTTGAGAGTGTTTTTTTTTTATATCTAATTGACAATCTCTTGACACACTTTCTGTGTTTCATGTTTTAACACAGAACGAGGACGGTTCACACACAAGCGGCGCCATGAAGAGGCTCCACTCCAAAGCAGCTGTAAATCCTGGAAGCAGAGCACATAGTGTTCACTGCACAATGTACAATACAAAGGGTTCCTTAGTGGACCTGTATCATCTGGGTAGCATCCTCTTCAGCAGGACTCTCTGCTCACACACGGTGGTAACCGTAACAAACAACCATAGAAGAGACAATGGATTCAGCTGGAACTTTTTGTCTGCTGAATCGTCATCTTGTAATCTCAGAAGATGGACGGGACGGTAAACTGTTTACAAGTCTTGGTTTCCAGAAAGGTGTAATGACCAAGAAAGGTACAAACATGGAAGAGAAAGAGCCCTGTTAACAGAACAGTAACATTGATCTACAGAGACTTCACATCAGGGTGCTGTGAAGCCATATGGTGTCTTCCAATACGTTGTGTGACTGTCCAAGTAAAGACTCTACTCATCATGTTGACCCACACCTTTGTTCCCCCCCTCATCAGACAGATCAGGACATGTATGAAATTGTGTCGGGAGGAAAAACGCCATCTTTCCATCAGTTATGCAGTCCGCCGGAAAAGTTAAAAGCATAGATAGTGAACTGAACATTTTGCTTATACATGACTGCTTTAGAGTCAACACCTTTTTTTAAATGTAAAAGGGTCTACATCTGAAATCTGATTCCCATCTGAGACTTTGGGAAGATTTGTTGAATAGAGCTGACACCCTGACCCACTAATAGAACTGACATAACATGACCCGGATAAAAGACAATTGCATCTTTCCGGCAAAACTAGCCCCGAAATTGTTCATATCAAGAATATGACGTTGCACTGTTGTGTGTGTGTACATAATGTGAAAATGTTCTTCCTAAAGATTTAGGACTGGAATGATGTTAAAAGCAAGACTGTCTGGTTTGACGATAAAACAGGCCTTCATACATTTTGTAAATATTTGTTTTTGATTTCCAACTTTTGTATATTATGTCATGGGGTGTCAACTCCTATTGTAAATATTGTGTTACCAAAATGCAAAAGTTCTACTGTGAATACATTTTGTTTCCCATGTAATCTTAAATCTCATTATTTTTGTAAAGAATGACCAAATTCCTACTATTGAAATGACAATAAAAGACAAGTCTTTTGTTGTATCCATGTGATTTATCTTTTTTTATATATATATATTTGCACTATATTGCCTGTAGGGTTGAATACTTTTATGAATTTCATTAATAAGTCATGTTGTGTTCAATTGTTCAAATGTTGCTCAATTTGGATCGATGTATAGAGACCGTGATAGAGATGTGTTTTGATCTCTAAGCTGTTTAAAAAATAAAACAGGAGAAAGTCCAGTGAGTTATGCTCCTTTTTATTGGCCCTGGACCTTTTATACTCTTACCATACAGATATTTCACTATGATTGTATAGTAGGAAAAATTCTCAACCTCTTTTGAACACTTGATCGGTGTTCATTTATTTAATTACCCACCTTATTGTTTATTGATTCTAAACTTCTAAAGTTAACCGAGTATTTTAAAGCCCTTTGTCAGGGGAACGCCTTCTCCAGGCTTCAGTCTATAGACTGTGTCTTGTAAGTCCTGACTCCTGACCGTAGCCTAGTTTGCAAACAGTTTGATGAAGTTGAAAACAGGCTTAACAGAAATATAATCAATTGTGTGTAATGGCCAAGGTAGGCTATGCCTCGTGGGCGATACACGTTGCATGCTGTGTGTGCACGCTCTGGGCTGCCTAAAGCCAGCAAATCAATTTTCGAGAATCGAGATGCCCTACTACAGTCGCTCCACCGTATCCAATAGCAGCCGCGGACCGGTGGGCGGTGATAGCTGGGCTGAGTTGTGGATAAATTGTCTCCAAACCATAGAGATTCGGTGCGTGTTGCAGATCCTGTGCCTCCTGTCTGGTCGCTGCGTTGACTGCCTGTCGGAGATGGAAACGAGTCGGGACAAAGTATCGAAGAAACCTGTTCGCCTCATAGTTGCAGCTTGCAATGGCATGGGGATCGGGAAAGATGGACACATGCCCTGGAATTTACCGTAAGAGGGGAAACCAATGGGATGAGGTCGCTTAAGTGCTTTCAACCAGCGTATTACTAAAGATGGTAACCTATTGGTATAGGCCTATATGAGATGTTGACTAAATGTGTTAATATTAGACTACCTGTAACCTATGTTTGAATACTAAAGAGCTACATGTGTGGAATATGACCTGTCAATCAATCAACCTTTAGTCATCAAACATAACATGGCTTTGTCTTATCCCTGTTTGTAGGCTATAGCTTTTGACTGACGTTTCCTCTAGCCTACCGCCTCCTTTGTAAAGTTAAGAGGAAAAGTTTGTAAAGCCATTGAAACAAGCTGAGAGAAAAGATTTCCTCAGTCAATACAAAAAATATAGCCTATCAGAAAGCCCTAAGCGATGTGTGAGTAATGCTTACTTTGTTGGATCAAAGAAGAATGACATGCTATGTAGTGACTAGTCTAGTGGTGGATGGTACAATGAAAAAAGGAGCAGTAAAAAGCAAGTGTGTATTTCTAAGTGACAAATTACAAAATAATATTTTGTAATAATAGTTAATATCCTGGTGATTATGAAACTGATCAGAACAGAAACTTAACTTAATGTTGAATATTGTGACTCTTACAGATCGGAGTTCCAGTACTTTCTGGACACTATCACGAGGGTGTCAAGACCAGGTATCCTTTCAAATAAATTTTATTGCAACAACAACTTGATACAATTGTAGAGAATCGTTATAAAATCAGGGAATAGCTGGTTGAAGTGAATATGACACTGCCATATTGGTCAGCTTGACAGTGAGGTTGGTCAATGATGATATTTAATCGCAGAGAAATCTGTCAACAATCAAACGTGTTCCCTTGTAGCTTATACCAATGCAGATATCACTTTAATATTACTGTGTCATTACCAATCAATGAGTAGAACTGATACATGGCAATATTGGATTTACAAAAGGAAGTTCGGGTATCTAACTCCCTTAGCCATGAAGGGACATTTCTATATGGTTACTTCATCTTCAAACAAATGATAATTTCAGAAAATTTACTTCAGTATCTAATCAATATAAAAAAATGACATATAGCCTACTGTGATAGAGGACTTTATCTGTATCACCCACCCCTATTTTTCCCGCTTTGGTACTGCCACAAATCACTCCAAACTTTAAGCGTTTTGAAACCAAGTCTGTATTATGTGTGTCATAAGAAGATATATGAGAACCACAATGAATAAGATGTGGCTTATAGTTTCAAATGATTTTATTATTTCTATTTACAGGGAAAATGAACATGTTGATCTGGGGTAGAAAGAACTGGTTCTCCAATCCAGAAAATATGTTCCCACTGGCAAACACTCTGAGTGTGGTGCTGTCTAAGACATTGACGTGAGTGCTCTCTCTATCTCTCTCTCTGTATCACACTCAAAAATCTACATCAACAAGTGTAGCAAGATATTTGTGGTCATCCAGTTAATAAATCCTAGGGTTCCATTGTCATTTAGTAATTCCAATATACGGCACGTTTCTCCTCTCACAGCACCCCTCCGGATTGTGCCCACTTCTTGCGTTCAGACTTTGACAGTGCGGTCCGCTTGGCTGCGCAGCCCCCACTGGCTGATCTGATTGAGACCATCTGGGTTATTGGTGGGGTTCAGGTCTACAAGGTAATACTGGTGCAAGCACCTCATTGAAGCCTGCTGAAAGAAAAAAGGCAGAGAACATGAAAGGATAGTTTAAGGACCCTTTGACAAAAATGATTAGACATTCCAGTCTGTCCCAAGGCCCAGAAACCAACCAGTGTTCCCTCAACATGTGTTTAGGCCTCGCTTGCTGTTGTATCACCTGATCTGGGTGTGGTCTAAATTTCAATAAGCTGAAAATAATTCAGGAATAGGCCTTGATTTACATCCACCTAAATCTCCTTTTAGCATTCTTGCACCAGTTAGAGTGCAACCTCTATCTTTATGACTTGTATGCATACACATGGAATTGGCATCCGCCCAGAACTCCCAGCTCCGCCCAACTTCAAGCAGGTTTAACCAGACAGAATAATTGAAAAACTTTTTTGTTTTTATGTGCGTGGCCTTTACAAGATCATGCGCTCTTCACATATGTACACACTAACTCAAACCATAAACAAGTGAAGCTAATGAAATAGCTACAGCTTGTTGTTCAGTGTCAATTTAACCTAACAATGATCTCACATTTGCAGGGTTGGTAAACTGTTGAATTGTCAGTGCCATGATATGTAGCCAACATTATGCTGCTAAGTTGTCTTGTGCAGTTTAGATTTATTTTGTTTTAACTATCTGCTGAATTACACACTGAACAACCAGTTTACCTGAATCCCTGCTGCTTCTTGTTTGTGATTAGGAAGGGTTGGAGCACGTGTGGTGTGACTTGGTTTACCTGACAGACGTCATGGCAGACTTTGACTGTGACGTTTTCTTCCCGGAGTTTGACAGAGGAATCTTTAAACTACAAGAAAGGTACAAGTTTATCTCATCCTCTGCTCATTAAAGTGCGGGGTATTTTGAGCGGCCATGTCTTATGCTTTAAACACCGGAATACAGTCAAAACCAGTTGCCAAACCAAGCCTTTCCATTTGAAACAAAGCAATCTTTGCCTTTTTGTTTCAAAGCAAACATCAGCACTACAGTATGCATGGGACTGTATCGTCATTGACTTAAATAGTGTCTAAACACTCAAAAGGATTTGCTGACATCACCATGACTAGTTGCTGTGACATCATTTTGAAGAGCAATGTTCAATTGCACTGAATTTGAATGGGAAATTAGTAAATGTTTTTATGTAAATGTCTATCACTACAGTTTTCATCCAGTATGTCAAGTTAATTCTTATATTTAACTGCCTTTCAATGAACTCACAAAAACTTTTCTCTTTTGTATCCAAACAAGTTTTGCTGGCGTACCGAGTGGAATTCAAGAGGAGAACGGAATTAAGTATAAATGCCAAGTATTCAAGAGAGATTGAAGACAAGTAATAGAGGGAATCGAGAAATGTTGTCAACGCTCTTTATATATAATAGTCACTGAGTTTTTCCGCTCAGCTTTAAAAACGACTTTATATTTATACTTATGAATATGTCCATGGAAGACTTGAAACACTGTTCACTTTAACAGCGCCCCAGTTTGTCTACCAGGTTCTTCTGTGTATTTGCTGTCAGAATTGTTTCCCACCATCGCTGCTGCTTGATGGGATATACTGATCACTTTTTTTCCAACATTGTATTTATTGATTTTTAACATTTTGCACATACAAAGTCTTACACATTAATCAGCAGGTTTGTACCCTATATTAGCACCAAGGTGTAGGACATAACAAAAAAGATATAAGAGAAAAAAATATATATATATCCAGTATATATCACAAGTACAACAAGATTTAAATAAAGAAAATAAAAATAACGTGAGACCCCTCAATTCAGGCGTCTAACAAACAAAACCAAAAGTATATAACAGACAAACAATAAGTCCTGTAGTATTTCTAATGTTGCGGTCGGGGAATACAAGTAAAATCACATTACAAACTAGTATTCATCATATAGTCACGTGAGCGTTGCAGAGGGCAATTTATTCATCCCCAGGTTCTTCTATCATATGTGCTATGTCTCTCCTCTCCAGAAAACTTATAAACGGACCCCATGTGTTATTAAAGAGTGACTCCTTGCCCTTAATAATGTATGTAATTTTTTCTAAGGGCAGAGTATACTGATCACTTTTAGTATAAGAACCCATTCCCTTGCAACCCCTCTGCCTGTCACCTCATCACTTGTCAGCGTCACCATTTCATCCTCCTCAGTAACTATCATGGCAGCTGCTCAGAAGAATATGCTCGTCTGTGTGTCAGTCAGCGACAGCACATGGCAGCACAGTAGATCCGGGCCTTTTCCAAGCCAACATGACACATTCCAGTTTAGAAGTGACAAGTGAAATATTCACCCGGACAGCTAGATAGATGTGGAGAAATGTTACATCTTGTAATACATTTATTCACAAAGGTTTTTTACTGTTTGGTTGTTCTTGTGTGTGAATTTAAGAGCTTATTAATGAAAATTCATCAAATGTACAATTTTAATAAGGAGGATTTTGTTTTTGGTATTTTAAATAAAATATTCCTCCTCCACTTGGTTGCAAGTGCTTCTTTTTGCCACTAGATGGAAGCAGTTTAATGTTAAAATCTACATTTATGCCGTCAACACATCCACAGGCACTTGTTACTTACATTGGAGCGTAAACTGCCTCGGAAAGCTCTCTATTCATTGGGTAGTGGTTTCATGTTCTTGTGATAATAATGTAATACAAACCTAATGGTCACAGCAGCTGTTTTGCAGAATCAATTAAAAGGATTTAAAGACAAACAGGAAAAGGGATATGTAACAAGAAAAAAAACACATTCACAAGGAGGGCAGGAATATTTAATCCTCAATAAGAAATTGTACTTTGCGCATTGAACTTGTGGTCTACAAATCAACTGACAATGTAAATGGATCAAGTGAAAACACTGCAGCTTCCTTTTTAAAGTAATCTCTCACTTGAACTTTCATGGAATTCTCCTTCCCCTCAGGTCAGATAGACAACAATCGTCTGAGAACCTCATCCGGTGGGCATGCTCTCAAATCTGAACCCATTGTAGAGGCATGGCACTGCATCCCATTTCTGCAAAATCACCAGCCACTGTTTGATTACCAACATCAGCCATTTAAAGTCAAACCATGGCGCCTCTAGCCATCAGTCTTATTATTAGTGACACTTAAGTGTTTTTACTTTGGTGACAATGGGCTATTAATCCCTGTTTTAGATGTCAAAAGGAAGCAGTATTCTGAGTTTCAAGGACAAGTATCGTTGTGAATGAATAAATGAAGGCTTTAAACGACAAAGTGACAGATGCAACCCTCAATATAGAAAGTTATGTACCTTTGTGCATCTAGAATCCATCAATGTCACATTTATGTGTATAGTTCATCTGTGTTCTTCATTCGAATGCAGGTAGGAGTCATTTTTTGAGAGACAAACAATAACAGAAAACAGACTTTATGTTGAAGTTTGGAAGAGAAAGATTGAGCCGAGTGTACACTGGAGGTATCCCAGTCTAGAAACAGAAGAGCAACAACAATAGAAAAGAAATATGTTTTTAAGGCTTGAAAATAGTATGTTGTGAAACCAAATGGGAATGTTTAAGTATATTGTAAATTTCCTTTGTGGTGAACACCAGATTATTTTTTAGTCGTAAAGGAAAGTTTAGTTCACAAACACAGTTTATTTTCCACTACATTATCTCTGTTTGATGTTTATCCTCCTAAAAAAAGACAAACCCAGGACCTGAGCCTCCGACTTTAAATAAGGAACATTTACTGCAGCAGTGGTCGTCCATGCTCTGGGTTCAAATGGAAAATCATAGCATTTAATTGCAGATGTCATCTGTTCCTGGCGAGGTACCACCACCCATAAAATAAATATGTTAAGCGTGGCTAATATCAACCCAGTGTCATGTTTTGAAATGAAACCAGACAATTTATACTCCCTCTTATTAACCTCTTTGGCTTGTCAGTGTAACTCAAGACCATTGGGCGGGAGGACGTGGCAGAGGACAGGAGCACCTTGGGGTGAAAAATGGAGGTGACTTGCATTTCACACACCTGAGGCCTAGTCTCATCCGCCTGGCCCTGATACATCCGGATTAACACCGGGTCCTTTTTAACTCATCACCACCGAAAGATACAATATTGGAACATGACGAATTAAAAGCAAAGGTCACTGATTAGTAGCAGTGTACTCACTGTGCTATTGCTGCCCCGCAGGTGGATGTCCATGTAGTGAATGGTTTGAAAATGAGCACTAGTCAAGCATCCATCTGCTGAGCTCAAATTCATTACCAGATGCACTCACTTTCCCCATCATCTGCCCAGTGGCCATCGCCATGACGACGGAGCCATGCTGAGTGATTCTGGCAACAGCAGATGGGAAGTGGAAGTTGTTAATGTATAAGATATATTAGATTAATTCTATGTGCTGTGTACTATGTTTTATGTAGTGACGTACCTGGAAATAAAACAAACTCTGATTCTGACGAGGCAGGAATTAATGGGAAATCTATTTTGCATAATTGCCTTGACTTGAATCTCAAATGCTGTTTAAATAAATACTGTAGAGTGTGTTCAAATAAACCACTTTCCAATCCAAATCAAAAGAATCTTCACGTTGCTTTCACTTCTTTTATTTCGCAGTGTGGGCGCATTAGAACTCCTTTGGAATGATAACAAAGCGACATTTCTGTGCTGAAATAGCTCATAATAAAGTGTCCCCATCTGTAAAGTAACAATAAAAAAAAATCAGAGACACAGTTAGATTTCCTCCCCGAGGGGAACAGTTGCGCTGCCAAGAACATTGTGTGAAAATGAAACAGTGGCACAGTCTGTAAATAAAATGGTTTTAAGAGCCTCGTTTGTCCTCGGTTACACCGCGTAATTCATTTGATGGACGAGTCAGCGCTGTCTGTCCTTTGCGCACTTATGCCGCAAGGTGTTTCTATGTGGAGTCATTGCAATGAGGTAACTTGTAAATAAGGTTTAATAAATGTATTTGGAAAGGAACTCAATCTTTGCTAATATACTATTAGCTCATCGTGATGCCATTGCATTTGTCTCCCTGTCTGATATCACTCTGGGAATATGTCACATAACCATTAACCATCCTCATCTCTTACAACATCAATTCCACTGCAGTAAAAAGTGTGCTAATTTTCGTGTGTAATTCTACCAGACTCACAGGTGTTCCCTTTGGTCTGAACTTCTACTAAGTGTTACATTGAATATGATACATTTCATGCATTTTGTTTCAACATTCCGGCACTTGAGAAAGGGAGTCAAAACTAATTCTATTCACTGTAACTTTTCCTGCGGAATATGAGCCATGCATCTTCACCGTCAAGTTCAACTGGCATTATTGTAATTTGTCCAGATAAACTACAGGGGTAAACATCTGATAATAATGCAGTGTGTGCACCTTTAGACTCAATGTGATACTGACATTATATAAATAATCACAAGAACAATAGGCATCCAGTCTTAGCTTTAATTCACTTGCATGAGTCCATCCATACAGCCTCTGTCAGTCGTCTGTTCTTAAAGGGGCCACGGGGTTAAAAAGTGGTCTCTCTCTGCGTAGCTGCAGTTTCCCTTGGCTCGTCTCAAAGTCTTTCTTGGTTCCATTAAGGACGTCCAGGCTACCTGTCCTTATGTCGTAACCGCGCGCCCTCAGTAGCTCCAAGCGGTAGTTCACTATCTGCGTGGTCAGCTCCAACACGGTGGGAGTCTCTATGATTTGAGAGACGCTGATGCCGGCGGCGAGTAGGCCCGTGATGCGCTCAGACAGGGTAGCCTCTGGGTAGTAGAGCAGAGCTGGGCACTTGAGGACCATGTCGCGCAGCTCTCCCTCGGAGCAGCCCATGGCCTTCTGGGAGAAGGCCAGGGTGCGGCGCATGCTGTCTGGGTTGAGCTCAGTGACAAAGCCCCTGAGTTTGGAGAGGAGGCGGAGGAGCTCCAACGTGCTGAAGCCCTTTTCACGCAGGAACAGCAGGTTCTCTCTCAGCACCTCGGGGGGCTTGAGGAGAACAAAGGGGTTCTGGGTCAGCAGCTTCTGAAGCCAGATCTTCATGTTGGCCTCCTCCCCGCCCAGCTCCGTGTAGGCCTGCTGCAGGGTGCTCACCATCACCTGGTTCTGCTCCACTGGCCGACTGAAGCTCTGGGGAGCGCTGGCCATGAGCTTGGTGATGATTCGCTTGTTGAGGTTCAAGCTCTGGAAGAAGGCAATGTTGTCCTGCTGGTTGTCATGGTGGCTGGAGGAGGTGAAGAATGACGCGGGGAAATTCTCAATGATAGCCACCAGATCCTTCTGGTTGGGACACACGGACATCCACAGCTCCCTCTGAGCCCGCATCTGCTCCGGATGACAGAGCACCGACTCGGGGTAAACCGTTAGGATCCTAGCAATGATGGAGCCCGAAGCCCCCATGTCCCTCAGCAGGTCAGCTACCTCCTTGGTGTAGGCAGGGCTCTGGTGCAGGACCCAGCCATTGAGTTTGCGGACCTTCTGGATGTCCACAGAGAGATCATACAGAGCCTCCACGGTCTGCTGGTTCTCTGCTGAGCTCAGTGTTGCACATGGCCTTAGGGTTAGAGGTAGAGATGTGACACGTTGGCACCGGAGGCACAGGGATTTTGAAATCAAACGCAACATTGATCCCTGCAAAGTCCTGAGGTCGATCCCCTAATGGAGTGAGAGAAGAAGGAACTGCAGTGGGTGACATCCAATCAGGCAGCTAACACAACTACTAAGCAAAACTACAAATGCACATAAAGTGTGTATTATGTAAATGAGTGGGTGTATTAACAATGAGTGATTAACATTTGCATGAATATACATCAAATTGGCAATACGTCTAACATTAGATAAGGAAATCGCTTAAAAATTATAATTGTTAATCTATTTATTCTAATTTTTTTTTTTCTCACATGTTCTATTAAAAAACGTAAACTAACTTAAACTAGCTTCAACTCTGAAAAGCAAAGGCATCTGGATAATGACTATGAGCAGACAGTCGCAGTGATGCTGAGTAGTAGTTTTAAGTAATCAAGCATTTGCACTAGTTGTGCTGATGCCTTGTAAGGCCAGTCTTCGCATGAACCGCAGCATCATTCTGGACAGGAGACAGGTGTTATATTCACAACACACAGTAGTGATACTACAGACATTTAATCATGACTCCTAATCCTTCTTTTGTTATTTTAAAAAAGGCTGTTTTTGTATGTAATAGTGATTATATCTACGCAAAGCAACTTGTAAATTAATCTTCAAGACACAGGGACTATCCTACCCCGTGGTTTATTTATCTTAGCCTTGACTTCATAACAAAAGCTCCTTAACAGAGGATAGGCCTACTCTAGTCTGCACAGCTGGGGTCAGATGTTTATAGGGGTGAGAGAAAAGCTGAAATATCATTCACAACTAGTGACTCTGGTGTAGGCAATCACAATCTGATAGCTCGATCAAAAGCATACCAACACACCTCAGTGTTTAACTTAACACGCCTAATTGAAAGACACGATAAGCCAAATAAATACATAATTTCAAAATAAAAGTCTTATTGAATGAACACCGGCTTTTTATTTGAAAAAAACATGCTAGGAATAGCTTGCTAGCTAGCTAAAAGAAACAACAGCAATACCGCTAAACCACTAAGGTGCTTTGTGTGATTTCACCTCTCGATTTACCTTGATTAATATCATTTACTTTTGACAGAGAGCTGTCACTATGTAAGGAGTAATCTAGTATAAAGAGATTTGCGTTGAGAAATGTGTTACCTTTAGCAGCGGTCAGAGGATGTGACGTTTTATTATGAAACTGTTTTCTTCTTCTACTGTTTGTCTATAGAGACAGTGCATAACGCGTCATAATCTGAGGCCACGCCCATCGTGGGGGAAAACAATTCACAGCGCCCCGTTCACTTTCTATTGAATGACACTCGTATTCGGCAAACAAACTTAATAAAAACGTAATACGACATGCCTTTCACAAATACACGTTACATACTCTAAAGCCACGACTCTTGTCTGTCTATACGAGCTGTTTTTGTGAAAATTGATTGAGTAATTTTCCATATCGAGACAAAACTCTTAACTAATGTATGCTTTATGCTAGGCTAATGTTAGCCTTCTGCTGTAGGCTAGCCAGGTCGGACGGGAAAAAACACCTCAATATCTAAAATTACTCAATCATTTTTCACAAAAACAGCTCGTATGGACAGACAAGAGTCGTGGCTTTAAAGAAAGTAACGTGTTTTTGTTAAATGGATGTTTGAATAAGTTTTAATTACGTGTGTTTGCAGAAGACGGGTCTCCTTCAATACAAAGTGAACGTAACGGTGTTCAACGGTTTCCCCCACGATGGGTCTGACCGGACAAAAACACCTCAATATTGAAAATTACTCAATTATTTTTCACAAAAACAGCTCGTATAGACAGACAAGAGTCGTGGCTTTAAAGAAAGTAACGTTTTTTCGTTAAATGGATGTTTGATTAAGTTTTAATTAAGTTTGTTTGCAGAAGACAGGTCTCCTTCAATACAAAGTGAACGGAACGCTGTTCAATGTTTTCCCCCACGATGGGCGTGGCCATGGGCGTGGCCTATTTCATGCACTGTCTCTATGTAGCGTGGTGTTGTGTTGTATGGCACAGCGTCACGCGGCGGCAGTGATGGGCACTGCACGAATTAGACCTGAGACATTCAATTAATCTTTTTTCTTGCAGAATGTCGAAAAGACAATGTAAATTTGTTATTTATTGTTTATGCTCACGTAGCCCCCAATTATTTACTCCTTTCAAAGCCCTGCTCTTTCATTGCAGGCCATATGTCCAGCAATTAAATCATTGTGTGAAAACAATTGTGTAGGCCTATCTCAGATAGCAGTTGGTGCGCAGCATAAGGGGCCCTGATGAGTTTAATCAGCGCAAGGCTGAATTGGACTGAACACACCGAGAGTTTTCTCGCAGTTGGTGCTTAATCATGATGCTTGATCACCAACTCTGCAAGCTGTTCCCTCAGCAGCACGGAAGCTGCATGCTACTGAATGGGTTGCTGGGTTCATTATAGTTTATGTACAAGTAAACACATGGTATGCGTTAAAGGAGAACAGGTTGCTGCTTTCCTGTTTTAATAATAATAATAATAATAATAATAATAATAATAATAATAATAATAATAATAATAATAATAATAATAATAATAATAATAATAATAATAATAATAATAATAGGCCTACATTTTATTTAAAGGCGCCTTTCACAACTCTCAAGGACACCGTACAATCAGAGAAATATACAATAAAATCAATTGAATTAAAAACAGTTAAAATAAAGTGGGCAATGGATGATTGTGATATGGTGAAATGGGAAGGGATGATCAGGAGGGGTATGCAAATTTGAAAAGGTGAGTTTTGAATTCATATTTGAACAGGTACATGTAGTGTTGCCGATGTCGGGGGGGTTTAATACCCGCTATGTTGACTTGAGTAAGCTGGTCATCTAAGTGCAATGATATTCTTGTTGTTAACACTTTGTGTCTCTAAGGCGATATAGCAACTGAGAAACAAACACAGGAAAGAGAGGCATGGATTTGTTATTGCACCCTCGCATGTGTTTCATGCGGATCAACTTCCTTTATGGTGGAAGCAGGTCTATAAAATAACATGTGGGCCTGCAGAGTAAACATTGTCATTGACTCTTCTTCTTTTGGCAGTCAGCCTGTTGACAGTTTCCATAGTGTCTATTAAATGATTGAACAAAGTCACGCAATAACTATCTATCATAACTTGCTACCATTCTGCTGTTGTTACTGCTTCAACTGAAATGACGAGCTGGGATTTATGTTTCTGTAGCAAAGGGATCAAATGTTAAAATAATAATAATAATAATTTAAGTTAGAGAAGCTGTTACCGGCAGAATAAAATGGACTGATATACAGTAGACAAAACAGGGGTGTAAAAAAAAGGGAAAAATAGCCAGGCAGTGTGACAAATGATCCGATCGCAGCACCATGTGTTGATCCCTCCCATCCATACTGGAGACATGAGATTGTCAAACCCCTCTGATAAAGGTCGAACTGGTGTATGATGTGTAACTTGTCCAGACTTGAAACATGGATTCAAATTTGCCACATACTTATTGTGACTTTGTTGTGTTTTCACGACACGCAAACGCTGTGGATGGTGAACCAAAATGAAAGAAGCGACTGCAAACAGGTCACAACATGGACAACATCTTCGAAAACACACACAGACGTTGCCACAAGCTTTATTGTTAAGTGGAGACGTAAAATATGCCTTATCACAAAGTTATGTTTGTTTGTGACACCTTTCCAAAATAAGATCCTGTTGTCCACTTATATATATTAGTCTAATAGCTACACAAAGTAGGTGCAACCCAACTCAACATCTCTCCTTCAGATAGGGATCTTTGGGCATTTCCCGACAGTACATTCATTTCTCAGACTTTTTAAAACCTGTTCCTCACATCCTCAAAAAGCAAACAGTTTAATTTCCCTACAATACCAAGGCCACCACCTAACCCAATTCCTGCATAGTTCGCTTAAAGGTGCTGTAAGCGGAATGGTTCTTTTAGCTAACTTCCTGTCAGTTACTGCAGTTAGCAGTCCCCTCGCTCGTCCCTACGTCACCACATTAATGCACTGCGGTCTTCAAGCAGCAAGTTATCCAGCATCATCTCAGATCCAAAAGTGTGATAAAACATGATAAAAACCATCAAAACAGACATTGGGAAGGATTTTTACCTGCTCTGCCATTGTAGGCGCAAACACATTCACCTATCTGTTGCTCTGGCGTGCACCGGCAGTGAGACCATGGAGTGTATATACTATACATGAGTGAGACGCGTGTCGGTTTGTAGCGTTCTCTCTTCTGATTGGATAAAAATTTCGGGATATTACAATAAGTTTATTTGCCGATTACATGCAAAGCGGCCGACTGAGAGATCGGCTTTATGAAACGCGCACATTATGAAAGTGATCACTGTATGAATAAAGCGATTTTACACTTATATTAACATAAATAAACCGCTTACTTCACCTTTAAGTAATGGGTATTTCCCTGTGAGCTTGACCTGTGTCACAAAAACACTACAGCCTCCTCTAATAAGAGCACAACAAGACAGTAGTTCTTGACAAGCAGACAACCCTGACATTTACACATATGCCATACAATTATAAAGTTGCCAGTTCAATTCCAGTCGGTTCAATTGTGTGTCCATTCCCCTCTCTCCCCCCATGTTTCCTCGTTGTACTTGAAATCTATCAAAAGAAAGCCCCAAAAAATAAAAATAAATGTTCAGCTAAAAATCATTGTCCTTGCTGCAGCGTAAACAATAATTGTTGATTTAAATCATATGCCCTTGGTTTAACAGTAGGCTAAATTTTTCCTATTGTGATTTCCTTGTTGTGCCGTGTATATGGGCATTTAACATTGGATGCAAAACCTGTGAGAAGTTTGGATTCAAAGTCAAGTTTTTATCTTTGGTGACAAATTAACTTATATTGGATAGTAGATCTGGCAAGCGTAAATTCCTTTTAACTAGTGGAGCAGATGAGTATTGATAAATGATTAACCCCCCCACTATGTTTATTGTGATTAAAGAACTGTTTAGACATTAACAATGACAAATCAGAAATTAAAACATATGATGAACAATATGAAAAACATTTGCTACGATGCAAAGTGGCACAATATGAGACCACTAATAGAAGCACAGATGAGCAGAAGTGAATCTGTTCCTAAAAGGTTTTCATGAAAGAACAGGAAACCATTTGATTTTACAGCTTACGTGCAGTTTGTTGTACAACTGAACTCTTGCACAATGTGAAACCATAAGACACAGCTCCTTCTAGTTCCAGTAGAATTACAAGATAGAAGGAATATTTCATGGGCACTAAAAAGGATAGCTGCCAGGCAACGGAGACCTGATACTTCTAGATTTTGTTCAGATTAGCACGCTTACTGAATAAGAGCAGTGTTGCATTTGCTAATACACAATCATGCCTGGTGGCACGGAATTCCCATGAGCATATAACACATAAACACTCCCTCAGTCAAGTGACCTAGCATGGTGACTGACCACGCCCACAGCTGGGTGAAAACCTGTCCAACTGCACATCGACACCAGGAGCAAAAACTTTTTATATTTTTCCTTTCTGTTCTGTTTAGCCTTATGGCTTGTTGCAGACTTGTCACAATTACATAAATGACCTAAATGACTTGAATGCCTCTCCACCCACTCCTGTCACTCACAGAGTGACTTGACAAGTGTGTGTGTGTGTGTGTGTGTGTGTGTGTGTGTGTGTGTGTGTGTGTGTGTGTGTGTGTGTGTATGTGTATGTGTGTGTGTGTGTGTGTGTGTGTGTGTGTGTGTGTGTGTGTGTGTGTGTGTGTGTGTGTGTGTGTGTGTGTTTGTGTGTGTGTATGTGTGTGTGTGTGTGTGTGTTTGTGTGTGTGTGTGTGTGTAGAAGAGGAGGAAACTGATATTAGCCGGAGGCGGAACTGACAATCCAAAGTTGGTACATTGCACCCTGGCTAACTGTGAGAAGAGAACACCTCCCAGTGTGTGACAAACACATGGCCTGGGATAGACGACAACATGATCGGCACCAGATTTCTGGAGTTTCTTCTTGTCCTCCTGCCCCTCCACTGTGTCCACAGTGAGGAGGTAGAGCCCAGGTTCAAGGCAGAGGGCAGCGTTATCGAGATGGGCTATTGTTTCGGAGTGGATTATATTGTCGTTTATAGAGTTGTTCCAGAGGGAGACCAGCTGCTTGGCAACTCCTCGGCCAGCAGCCCGGCCATTACACCTCCTGCAGACCTGGAGGGACGCATCAGCATCAGCGAGCAGCAGAGCCTGCTCGGGCTGCAGATCAGTAGCCTCACACACATGGACTCAGGGATTTATCGGAGGGAATGCTGGCAGGGCCGCACACTGGTCAGCCAGCACACACACCAGCTCTATGTGTGCAACGAGGAGGTGGAATCTGAAGAGATCATTGTGGAGGAGGGAGATGGAGGTTCTGAGCTTCTGTGCAACAGCACCTCCATTGGTTTGGAGGGAACCTCTGTGCGATGGTACCGTGAAATGTATCCGTTGTACAAGCTCACACTCTTCCTGGATAGCAGTGTGTCACTGGACCCTCTGGTGGAGGAGCTGGAGGCTGCCATACAGGTCAGAGACAGCGGGGCCTTGCTCTTGCTTAATAACAGCATGTTAAATAATAACCAGCACTTTTACTGTCTTGTGATCAAAGGTCAGAATTGTCTCAGTTTCCAAAACATGTACCTACCGGACCACAGTGAAACCAGGGACATTTTTGCCTCACAAGGGGACAGAGTTGTGCTAAGTTGCCCCTCTGATGGTAAAGAACAGCAATGGGAGACACCACTGGGGAGAATCAATAGTAGCAGCATCGTGAAGCACAATCAAATGTACATATCGCTTGGTGCAAAATCAGAGGACTTTTCATTGGTGATTCCTGCAGTCTCTGACGATCAGACTGGGGACTATTCGTGCATCTCCTCTTCCCTTGAATATCTGTACACTCTGGTGCTCTGCCCCAAAAAGAAATCCCAAGAAAGATCTGTTTTTGAGGGTGGGGACGTCATGCTAGATTGTGATGTTGGCAAAGAGTCTTTCCAAGGGTTGCAGTGGCACCGCCGAGAACCATCTGGCAAACCTGAACTTATCCATGACTCCAATGATGAGACCGTTCCAATCCCAGAGGATCTGAGGGGCAGAGTGACTCTGTCTGAGAATGGCTCCAAGCTGACCATCTCCTACCTGCAGGTGAAAGATCTAGGGGTGTACTGGTGTGTTGTTTTAGGGGGCCCGGAGTTCCTGGAGGAGGATGGGGATTACGAAGAAGATTTGAATGCAGAAGATCCTGGGGAATATGAATACAAGGATGACGAAGACTGGCAGGACACAACCAGGTGCATTTTTAAACAGGAGAACATTTTGGCCTTAGCCAAGCCAACAGGCACAAGTGATTCAGATCCTGGGAACCGAAAGCCTGACACTAGCCCCCCAGCTGAGGAGTCAGGAAGCAATGTTACAGGGTATGCTGTGGGGGCAGTACTGGGTGGGCTGCTGCTGGTTGGGGTAATTGTAGCAGTAGCAGTGATTCTAAGAAAGAGGGCAACGGCCTCACAGAAGCACAGCGGAGCAGCCTATCACTCGGGACTTAACACGCCCAAGGACATCAAAATGAATGTAGACACTGGATGTACTGAGAGGTTAACTTCTGGTGTTGAACATAGTGCTTAACAGCTTTTGTAAAGTAGCAAGGCATTGTATATCCAACTGACATTAACTGTGCTAAGAAACAAGTGAGAACCTGATGAAATGCATTTTTTTCTTTAAACCCCCCATTTTGGCTTGTGACCAAAATAATATAATTTCCTCTTTTTCTAAAGAAAAAGAAAAGTCATGGCTGACACCAATTTCTCAGCTGTTTTTAAGTTGAATTTGAGGTTTTCAATGCACACAGAAAACTGACAATGCTGTTGATGAAGATGACAACCTGTTTTGACCTTATCTGATGCTCTGACATACTTGCATGGCAGTAATGTCACATTAAATGACGAAAAACCAGTCAGGCTGCTCTGTCAACAGGTTGCTGTGTGCCAATAAGGGAGAGTGTAACGGCCAGAAAGTACCGCACGCTCACATGTCAAAAGAATCCAAAGAACCCACTGACACTGTTACCGTGCTGTACATTTAAGTAACGAAAATAACTGAAACCAGACTTTTTTTTATTATGTTTGTTTTTTTTGTTAGTATCTGTAAAACTGAACACATTTTCTTACTTACGCTTGCTGAATTTATGGCTTCACAACTTCTTATCTAATACATTTTATATTTAGACTATAACTGTTATTTTGATTGATCTGGAAGTCGCATTGATAAAGTTATTTGCCATTTGGTGGGCAGTGCAAGTAGTTGTAAACACAGCACTTACCACCTAAACAAATGTATTAAGCTAATGTGTTAACACACTTTTGCAGAGGTGCACATCCAGCAGACACAGAGCAACATTAGTATCTATTTGTTGCATGTTTTTGGCCACCTGATGAATATAGGGGTGTTTAATTTGTCATTCTCCTAATAGCTGTGTTTTAAGTCACCACCAAGACTGGTGGGAAATTTCAGACTATTTAGCTTCTAAATGCCCCAATAGGTATACCAGCTAGTCACTAACTGTGTAGTTCTTTCTTTCTTTCTCTCAGAGCATTTAGACTGTAATAGACTATATACAACTTACTAAGACGTGGGAACATAAGGCTGTGTGAACTGCAGGATACATACGTTCCCTGTGGGTTGATTGTTAAGAGTGCCATTTGATCCATTGTTTGATACAGATCAGTGCAGCTTTAAAGAAGAAATTCTAGCCTTAGGTGTCATACTGAATATCATACATAATTTAGATACAAACACACAAGCAAACTGAACCTTTTGCACACTTGCTCATCATGAGTCATTGGAGGATTACCATAAAACATATTTTAAATGCACTCCTCAAAAAAATCGGGATCAACCAGGCATTTTTGCTGCATCTATATACATGTTTTTATATCAAAGGAGAGCTGTCTCCCCCACTTTGATGTTTCCAAATAGCAGGGTTGTGAATAACAGGCCAAACAAACAAACAAACAAATAGCATACTTGCCAAATGCATGTTTAACTAGCTTACATTTGTGGGTGCAAGTTCTCCCATCTTTGATCAAAATGCTCCTTAGGCTATCTCATGGAAAGCTGCACACACAAATTGTAATATTGAATCAATATCTGCTGAAGCTTATGAGTACTGAGCAAGTGTAACAACATACTGCTGCAGAGGGAACGGCACTATTGATCCAGTATTGCAGTTTATGTTTGCGAAACACAAAATGAGACACAGTGCATGAAGTGATCATATGTGTTATTGACTTGCTGACAGTGTCCACATTGATTCAATTGTGCATTTTATTACACGTGATAATATAGACTAGACTTTTATATTTCAAATATTGAAACGGAAGTACCTTAGAACTTCTTTTTTGTACCAAGCTCACATGAATTTGAATAAAATCTTTCAAACTAGCATCTGGAAAATGGTTTTTCATCATCTTGTAATCTAATCAAGTCATTTGCTACCTGTCCACACTTCACAACAAGTGTCAATAATATATGAGACACTATGTGCTGTGCCTGCTAATGTCATTGGGGAAAGCCTATACATGACTAAAGTGTATTTATGTGATATATTTGTTTACACATTGTGAGTGGACTTGAAGTGAATTTTGCACTGCGGCGGTTGATCTCACATAGCTGCCGATTGTTTAAATAGATTAATATATTTGGTTTTTACGAGATTTTGATTGATTTGACCTTAAATAATAAATCTTAACAACACATTTTTTATCTATTTTTTAGGTGTTTAAGTCTTTGTTAAGTCTTTGTACAGTCAATCAATCCCAACAGTTATAATAATTGAATTCCATATACAAATGTTATGTTTAAATAGATGAGCAAATAATCAAGTGCACT
Organism: Ammodytes marinus; assembly: GCF_949987685.1. Taxonomy (NCBI): domain Eukaryota; kingdom Metazoa; phylum Chordata; class Actinopteri; order Uranoscopiformes; family Ammodytidae; genus Ammodytes; species Ammodytes marinus. The sequence goes on along the minus strand of NC_137234.1, from coordinate 23,438,635 downwards.
AAAGGAATAGTCCGACATTATGGAAATTGCTCTTATATGCTTTATGATAGGAATCAATAACACTTGCACATCTTTACAATGAATGTGCGGCTACAAACAAGAGCTGGTTAGCTTTGCTTAGCACAATTTTGTTACCGATGGAAAGAGTCAGGCTATAGATGTTTCCCCTGTTTCCAGTTGTTGTGCTAAGCTAAGCAGTTGCTGCTGGTAGCCTAAAATGTACAGTAATAATAAAGGGGTTGTATCCATCTTCTCATCTACATAGGCAAGCAATTAAACATATTCCTACAAATATAGACCCACTTATTTAGATCAAATTACCAAAATGAAACTTTACTTATCTTGTATAAATCGCATTACCCTTAAATGTAGGCTTAAAGCTTTGTAGAGGCCAACTCAAAGATTGCACACCCAAAATGCAGCCAGCGAGGCAGCAAAAAAGCTGCAATATTGAAGAGGCTCATATTGTGCTAATTATTTTTAGCCTTGTTTGGCGATGCAAGGCCATTGAGCAGCCCCGGTCTGTTCTCTAAGCTCTCCACCTTGCAAAACAATCCTCAGATTTTGTGTTTCAGCGACATTTAAAAAACAAATCTTAGAAAAAAAAGGAAAAAAAAGTACACAAAGGGATAAAAGTTAACCCCCTTTATCAAGAAACGTTATATTTGGAGAGTTAAAGGTGCACCATGTAACTTTGGGTGTGTCTGAGAAGTGAACATTTTGAAGAATATTCTCAAAAGGGAATAAACCAACTTTCCTCACAGTAAAATGTGATTCCTGGAACACTGTTTGAAGTTAGAAAATGTATAGCAGCAGGACCCACAGTTTAGTTAACAGACATATTCCAGTCATACTTTTAGTTCCAGGGGCGTAAATAATTAAGTTTTGATTAATGATGATAACATTATTCAATACTTAGAATTACATGTAGAGTAAATATGTTTTGTACACTAACTGCAGGCTCTGCAAATGTAAATAATTCCCCTCCTCTGAAACTGCAAAGTGCACCTTTAAGCTCTGGCTGCCAAATCAAGATTTGTTTAAAAAAATTATTTAATCCATGATAATGAATACTCTCAGGATAAGGTAATTAATGTCTGTTGGCAAAGGAAAATAGCAGTCAGATTAAACATCACTGGCAACTTGATTCAAAACCAGGGACTTTTCACAGCAATCAGAAATGGAGCGGGGTGGGGATGGGAGGGTGTTGCATACTTTGCCAGTTTGCTTTACATTAAACATTTAAGCCCCATTCACAGACTCGATTGATGGAGACACAGATGTGGAAGAGGAGCAGCTGTTCTGTGCTCTCAGGTGTAATTAAGAAAAGGGCTCGGTCACACAGAGAGGCCCCAGGAGGCCCGGCAGAGTGCAGAGGAATCAGCACGCCTCAGAGCACCGCGAGATCCAGCAGCATGCTCCCTTCGGCTTGTTACAGCGAGATACTTTTAATGGATCAGCCTAATTGTCGAGGCATCTCTCAGACCATCTGTGTGTGTGGGAGGGCGTGTTTGAGCTGTGTGTGTGTGTGTGTGTGTGTGTGTGTGCTGCATGTGTGTTGGAGTTGGAGCAGACTGGGAGCAGTTGCGTTGACAGAGCAGAACTGAAGTTAGACAAATAATCAATGAAATCAGCCAAGAAATTGTGTTTAGACAAGTTGTTAGTCAGTGTCTCTTGTGTTTACTGGGCTCGCACAACTTCTGCAGAACACACCAAGGTGTGTGACTAGACTTTCAATTTGAAGATTATCTGAAGTTTTCTCTTTCTCACACACACACACACACACACACACACACACACACACACACATGCAAAACACACACACACACACACACACACACACACACACACACACACACACACACACACACTGGTCAATTTTTCTCAGCAATGTAACTATCAAAATCCCAGCTGGCGAATGTTAAAGATATAGTTCGTAACTTCTGTCGCCCCCATGAGGAATTCTGAGTAATCACAACAACACTCTCAGCACATCTCAATGAGGTAAGCCTTTGGTGTTTGCGCATGGATTTTATACCTTCCGTTGTATGTTCAACAACTGAAACATTTCTTGGGCGCATTGGGATTTTTCTTTCTTATTTTTCTTGGGATTTCTCCTCCAAACTGGTGATTTCAGATTTAATGTTTATCATTTGCTTAAACCTTGGGATTGTTTTGTGTCCTTGCATTTGGGAGAAGTGGAAAACTATGGCAACATTGTAAGTTTCTATGTTTCATAAAATGAAACTAACAGCGCCTCGTGTGTCATCAATATCTTGACTTGTCTGAAGCTAGATTAGACAATGAGGTTTAGATAGAAATAGTAACATTTTTGTTCATCTGATGTGACCATTGCATTTTGAGTACTCGGAAATAACTCTAACATTAATTGGTCCTTCGAGACAGTTCTCAAGACCTTAGCTTCTACTCTCCAGGTTCGGCGACTTGAAACCACACGACATTCATTGATATGAAAACGTTACACACTATATCTTTTAACATGGTCTCTCCCTCCCTCCTTCCCAGTGTCCCTCTTTCTGACCGATCAGAAGTCGGCTCTGCGCACCCTTGTTGCTGCCAGGCCGAATCCGCTGTGGCCTGGTCTGCTGTCATCTGCCAGGCCCATTAGTCCCACAAATGGAGATGGTGGCGAGTCCTGCGTGTGCTGAACAGTTGGTGGGATGAAGAGCACGAGAGATAGAAAGGGAGAGAGACATAGTAGGCCACCTCACTGTCGCTGCCGCCCAGTGCCTGGGAGTGGGTGTGATGTGCTGTGCTAATGGCACCAATTATGCACCAGAGAGCACTGCTGATGGGCTTGTTTCACAGCGAAAGTGCCGAGGAACAAACGATTGTAAAGGGTAGGCATTTGGATCCAAACACACACATAAAAAAAAATATATGAGCCACTTGGGGCTTTTCTTTCCTAATGATGGTCTGTTCGCTATACCAGACATGTGGAGGTGTCTGGTTGGCTCACAGCCATGCCTGAATTTATGACCGTTATTTTGGGAAGGGGGCAATCCAAGCGAGACCAGAACCAATCAAACGCTCCCAATAAAACTGACTTCCCCCCTGGAATTCTCAATGGCTTACAGTAGATTTGATTTGAAGTCTATAACCTAGAAACTAGTGGGCGTGAGGCGGAGATGCTGTAATACTCACTCTCTGTCAGACTGTAAAAACTTCAGCTCCCCTGTGTGATAGAACCATTGGAGAGCAGAGGGTGTGTCACAAGTAATCTTTCTCTTTCCTTATTCCCTTGCCGTGGTTACTTGGTGTTTATGAGCAAAAAGTTGTTTACCTACCATTTTATGTAATGTTGTGAGGCATAAATCAAGGGAACATTTTGTGCAGAGAAAAAAAAATATCAACCGGCTTGACTAGAAAAGTATTAGTCATGTAATTGGCTATTCAGGCAAGCAAGAAGCAAAGGAATCCTCAATGAAAGAGGTGGTGGGTGCCAGGAGAAAGGTTTGCAGCCAGGAAAAGTAGTTAGAATGTTATTGAAGGGTGTTGAGCTACCCACATAGCCTGGAAATCCAGACCCAAATCTAAAACTATGTAGGGTCTGGCGATGAGAAATAGACCTTCCCATCTCAAGGGGAGGCACCAACGCATGCATTTCAAAATACTACTGCACCCAATTGGATAGCACTACGACCGAATTCGACCAATCAGAGCAGTGAATGACGTATTCGGAGCTAAATAAAACTTTGTCGTATTTGGTCGGCAAAATAGCAAATACATCTTTCTTTGCTAAAGAAAGAGTTGTGTGCTCGCCTGGTAATTAGATTTTTTTTAAAAGAAAAAGCTTAGTCCAAAGCGTCAAGTGTAGAGGCCAAAGCTATTTCAAACAACGTATACGGCCGCAGCCATCTTTGTTATTTACTATCACGACTTTGACGGCGCAGCACTGTCGTCTTCTGGCTATACCCGCCCATATCAGATACCATGATTTGATTGGTCAGTAGGAATTTTTCAACATACAGTAGTTAACGAGCTCCAATGGTTCTTGCCCAGAGTAGTACTATGCAAAGCATTCTTAAATTTGCTAGTGGTGAGCCTGGATTTCCAGGGTACTACCCACATGCATGCAGAAGATAATTACAAGTGTTTTGTTATTATTTCTTTAAACACAGCAATGATCAACAATACAACAGCAACACTGATATGTTCACTCATGTGCAAATTGACTTTTAAAAAGAAGAAGGAAAAAAAAGAAGATGGGAGATCTGGGTATAAACAGGGGAAAATGAGACCATCTATATTCAAGAGATCTCTTGTTCAAAAACAATCACACAAACGAGCAACGTGAATGTAAGCCAGCCCAGCCACACCGATGATGCACAGATGGTTTGTGTAAACTTTCTTGTAACCCCCTCCCACCTGCTCTTCCTCTCTTCTTCTGCACTTTAATCTCTCTCTCTCTCTCTCTCTCTCTCTCTCTCTCTCTCTCTCATTCCTCATGCCCCAAATTCTTCCTTTATCTCATGTGTCACTCAACGGCCCTTGTACTCTGCCAGCCCAGCAGCGAGCGCACCTTGCAACCTGCCTTGACCTAAATTGCCATTTGTCAAGGAGGGTGGGAACACCACGGCTGGGTTATGTAAAGTGATACTTTCGTTCGAACTATAAAGACAGCTCCTTTTGTAATTTGGAGGTTTTCATATAAAACAGCCAGCGATGGGAGACACTTATTTCAGATGATCCTCGTCTCCCTACTTGAACTTGGGCTTCAGGATAAAAGGCAATCAAACAGGTTCAGACACTAAGTCTGATTGG